>NW_027104664.1:229430-298879 GCF_000696795.3 Halyomorpha halys | reverse complement strand
TTTAAGTTGTTGAACGAATTTGTTTTTATTAGATACATTATGGTAATTTTATGTTTTTATTTTTGACATAATTTTTTAAAATATTTTTATTGAAATTTACAACTGTACTGTATAATACATTTAGTAAATTTGATCTCAGTTATAATAGAGTGATACAGGCGTGTTGAGAACTACCCCTCCCTTGAATGTCATTGTGCTTTAATGAAACCACATTTGAATCAAAAATCTGTAAAATCGACAGTGTTAAAAATTATTAATCTCTTGGATTTATTTCACTGATTATTAATTTTATTGGGTGAAACATTATACATTGGCTTATACGGTTTTAATAACAAACGGCTGGGATATCGATAAAGTTGGCTGATGGAATCACCCGCTCGGCTGATCCTGTGATCAATTAGCTTTGCAAAGCGATCACCATGAGGAGATTGTGCAGTTGAGCCGGTATAATGAAGGTGAAGATATCATTTCCGTAATTCGAGAAGACGGCGCTAGGTATATATCAAGCGAAAACCATTTGGCGGCTGACATGTTCGATGTCGGCTCTTGATAACTCCAATATCGATTCATCGTCATAAATTAGATTCGACACTTGGGGTCCCTATCGACTTATCGAATCCAACGGCCCTATCTCTCACTCTTTTAGCTGAATTTCTCCTAGAATTTAAATCGCTAATTGACTTAATCACACTTTTTGGTTTTATTCTGTATTTTTAAAATCATTTCTTTCTTTATTAATTAATTAATTAATATATGCTAGTTTGAAATAACAAAATTCCTGAAACAAGAGATTGTAGCTTTGAGCTGTTCAGTTTCAGTAATTGGTTAGTGTTAACCGTAGGTTCAGACTCGAACGATACAAATTAAACAAGTAGATACACTAGATAGGTGGTTTGTTTATTGTCAAGTTTTAGAATATCAAGTATTTGATGAAAATTTTGTTGTAAATTGATATTTTTCAATAATTCTTTAATTTATTATTTTTTTAAATAAACTTGTTATTAAAAATTACCAGGCTTTACGTTTCGCAGACTAAAATTTGTTCTGACGAACAAAAAATTAAAGATGTGTGCCAACTGTTCTACACTGCGATTCTCGCTAAGGTTCTTCTTTTTTGCAAAAATTAAATCAAAAATCCTATATGATTTAAATTAACATTAAATATTAACGATAAGATTTATCTTATGTTAAGAAAAAAAAAACACCTCTTTCTTTAACTTAGTTCATAGAATGCTTGATCCTTTTTTTAATGGCTATAAACACAATTTATTTCCTCGTTTCCCATGGTTTATATTGTAATAAAGTAATCTAACCAAATATTAGTTTTAGAAACCCCATGCTGAAAAGAGAACCGACCGAATCTACGTGAATCATGATTCTTCTGTATGAATTACTTGAGAGAAGGATTCTATGATTCCCGATTCATTTGTCTATCTCTAATTCTGACTTGATTTTATTTATCAGTATGGCATAAATCTTTCTTTTTTCATTAAAAATGATTTTTATTATCCTAATACAATAAATACACTGTAGTATGTTTCCCCGAACAAAAAAAAAAATGTAAAATATAAATATAATATTAATGTAAAATTCAAAAAATATCATTAACTTAAGTAAAAAAGTTTTGGAATATTTTAAATTTATTATTTCGTTCTAATTATTTTATTAACCCTTGGATCTGGCTGGGACTGATTGATACCACCCACCGGCCGGTAGTCACCCAGATCCGAATCTCCTCGTTAGTGTCCTACTCCCGGAGATAAGACTCGCGTGTCCCGGCAGATAGTCTCTTCGGGTCTCAGGCGATTTGCAAGTCAATGACCCTTTCCCCGCCATAAAAGAAGTCATCCCGTATTGCCTTAGACCTCCTGATCTCTCACAGATAGAGTCAGAAGAGTATGACCTTTTCTGGAAGCCACCCCTTCTGAAACAGCTATTTTACATTTTATCGATTCCATTATCCGTTTTATCGTTCATTTTCTTGCCCCCATATTTTTTTTTTTTGTCTTTCTCCTTTTTACAGTGCTCCCTAAGTGGATTTAGTTTACAACTTCATCCACCCTTGATAAAAGTTTACTTCGTTTTTTATTCTTTCGTTTGTTCATGTTTTCTCGTTTAAAATGCTACTGTATTTTTTTTTTACTGTAGCGAGCTCATTGCCAATAAATTTATTCCATAAAAATTAACAAGGTATTATTAATTCTTATGACAGTTGTGAAATAAATTGCGAACTGTTTAATATGATTATTACGATCGTTAATTTCTTAGTACAATACACGTAATATGTATTATATTCAAAAACGTTTTACTGATACCCTGTATTAGCCGATTCCTACTAATGGAAGCGGAAGCCCTAATTAATGAACTACTTACGCCAGTACTTAGCTTATCCATTTAGTAATTAAGCTATTTACCCGGCCCCTATAAATTAGATTTTAATAAATCACCTTGATGATTTATAACTCCCTTATTTATTTTCTAAAACTCCTCTCCTCCCTCCACAACGGTATAAAATTAATCAAGTGGCCGCTGGAGCGGAGTTTGAAGTTGGTTCGTCAATTGATGAGTTTCCGACACTCCTTACTAACTTTTCCAAGGCGGCGGCTAAATACATTCTCGAACCCTACTCCCGCGCTCTTTGTCGAATTAATATTCCCTAAATTAATGGCGGTATCTTGGCACATTGTTGGAGAAATTATTCGACAATGACTGGAAGGAGTGGTTCTGGAACAGTTTGGAATAAGAGACGCGTGTTGTTCCTCGCCAGGTTAGCGAGAGCGTAACAAAGTTGCCAACTCGTTACCGAAGTCATTACAGACTCGACAACAGAGCGGTGTGAATAGCGTCCCATCCCTCCGTGCCTCTGAATGCAAAACGTCTCCAATTCCTTGAAAAATATTGTAATTTCTCTTTGTTGTTAAATCTGAGAGATGATTGTGGAGCTATAAGATTACGCGATAACAGAAGGAGGAAACTGGAGGAACATGCACTATCTTTTTGTGCGCAAGAGGTTTTGAAATATCCTTTCTACTGCTAACAATGCTATCTACTAATTTATACTAACTAGAAGATGAAATAATTAAAACTCGTATTCTTAGGTTCTAAATTGATGTTGCTAAAACTGAATTATAGTGTTTTTTATAACATTGTTCTCCAAATAACCCTATTACGTGCTATTCAAAGAACATATTATCTTCCAAAAGTCAAATATTGTGTAAATAAAAAACCACTTGTTTTTTTTTTTAATTTGTTGTAAAGCCGGAAATTCGATAATTTTCTTTATTTTAACGCAATATATATAAGTCGTTAACTCATTATATATGCAGGTATTTAGTGACTTTGGGGGTTATTATGATACTGCGTACTTCCTTAGTTGGACAGTGTTCTAAAGGCATAATCTTCCACATTTATGATATCATTTCGACATTTATAAAAGAGGTAGTTATGTTTTAGGAATATAAATTTCTTAATTGTATTATCAATTTCTAGTTTTTACTTTACAAAAAATTAAAATTATTTTTTTTCAAATCTGCAAATCGATATATATCTGTAAAACTACCTTGATAAATTCTATGTTCTGGACAAATAATATTTAATGCATTTTAACTTATTTATTTGGCAGTCACTGTATATTTTTTATAAATTGTTGATTGTGGATAATTTATTATTTTTGTAGAAGATTGAATTGGATAATGGGCAAACTGCCCGAAATATTGTGCGTATGTTAAAATGAATTAAAGAAATAATAAAGGGGCAATTTTACCAGAAAAATTAAATATTTATTAGAAATACTTAACATATTATCATGCTAAAGCAAGGTTTTCCATGCTATTTAAACAAGTTCTGTGAAGTCGGGTTCTTGATCGATTACATTTCACATGAAAAGAAAAATAAGTTAAAATTAAAAATTAGTACGCTGACATTTCTGTGAAACGATAAAAGAAATTGACATTTCCCACAGGTTTTACATCGTAGACGAAATCGGCGTATGCCTCAGTCGACCTAACAACGTGCTTATGTAATGTTTAGCACACTAATATTAAATGGGTTTCTGGACTTTAACATATTTAGCACTATTATATTTTCAAGGTAACTTCTCTGTTTATAAGAACTCAATAACCCATTTTTCTTGTTCCAGAGTAAAATTATAAAAGAATAAACAGGAATCCATTTTTTATAGCTCCATTTTCTCTTTATAGTAGCATTTCTTTCTTTTTTTTTTAATAAAGAAAATTGTTCTACTAATTGGAAGCTCTCTAACCGGGAAAACACTGCCGTGCCCTAAGGACCGGAGCTTTAATGAACTTTTAAAAAATCACTAAGCTCCGAAAAAAATCTTAATCCCGGCTGTTTAAAGAGTGGAGGGGGAAACAATTAGCTGGGGAGGGGGAAGAGGAAGTACCCTCAGGGACCATCCCAAATTGAATCGTAACTAAATTGGCGGGAAGGAGGCTTTAGGCGGTCCTTCTCATCGCACCTTGATTAACAGGGACGAACCCAATTATCCCATGGGTGGCTGACCCTGGGGACAGTACCCATTGGGATGGATGGGTTTACCCAGTGCTATTTCCTGGGGGTAGCTTGGAGGAGTTATCGCCTCCAGAACGTTTCTGTCAGGGCTGGGGCTCTGTTGAACTGGTTAATCAGTCTTATTTGAAGGTTAGGCTTCAACGAAAAAACATTGTTTTCTGTAAAAGTGGTAGCAAGTTCTTAAAACTAACCAAACCAATTCTTCGTCTGAGGAAGTCACTGGACTAATAGAAATGGCGTAGGGATTAACCGTTTTACGGGAGCATAAACTTTCTCCTTAGTGTTTAGTAAAAGTTATGATCATGAACAAATTATCTCTCCGCACTACTTCTCTTCAAGGAACCCTAATTCCTTATAATGTACTGAACCCCTTACTCTTCGTGGGTTGTAGCTGTGCAAATTTTATCATTATATTTCATGTAGTGTATCTATCATCTGATCCTAGGGGGTCTTAATAATGTAACTCTTATCAAGTCCTCAGGTTCTGACTTTATGAATACTGGATAATTACTAGTGGATGACTATATCTTGGGGGGGAGAGTACCAGTACCAAATTCATATAATAATATTGACCGAAATAATAATTAGTTATTACTTATTAGACCCATTCTTGTTTACAATAACTTATCATTATCTCAATGCTAATGTGAGTAATTCAAATAATTATGCTACCATCATAAATCAAATTTATTTTTCTATAAGATTACTTCATCCAGTTTATATCATTAAGATATTCGTATGGTTAATCACATTCCTAATAAATGATTTATTTTATAGCCCTTCAATTATTGATGAGTGAAATTCAAAAAACAAACCTTTGTAGCTTATTGTATGAAGAAATGTAGGAATTTACTTAATCTTCCTTCCAAATTAATGCAATTTTCAATTAAATCAAAACTGAGGAAAAACTAAAAAACAACTTTAAATAAAAATAAAAAAAATCACCCAAATTATGATTTGATTGTGGACTTATATCAATATCTAGAATTGTTATGATTGCATAGTTGCCTCTCGTAAACTTATTTATTTTTATACTTGAATATAAAAATATTCTGTTATTTATTTATTTTTTTATTCAGATATACATATAGCATACCTCCTATATGTACGTATCAAATATTCAATAACATCATTACAGGAGGGTATGAAAAAAAAAAAAAAATTTATTTTTTTATTGTTTCAGGTATGTATCGTGTAAAAACCCCAAATTATCGTTATCACCTTAGGATTTTATTAAGGTAAAAACATTCTTTTACGAGTAATTCTCCAAGAGAAATAAAGTAATGATGGATTCTTAATTTCAATCTCTATATACTGTTTAGTAGTAGTAGTAGATTGAAGGATTTATATTTGATAAAGAATTATTTAAACATGATCGAAAATATCGTTTTTATTTTTAGGTACTATCGTCATTATTTTATACCGATATTTATTTATCAGGTCCTGGAATTGATTTGTTCTTTTTCACTAAATAGTATGTGTCCACATGTAGTGCGGTTTTGTGTTTGAAATAATCAACGGCGTAAAACACACTATTAAGGCCCATTAATGCGGTAGCAACAGCAATTGCTACTACCAGGGTGTAAATCACATGATTTACATTTATTGCCTTGGCAGTACTGTCGCACTACAGAGAAATAAAAAAATAGGTGACGATGCTGCGGAAAACATTGCAGATAGGAAAAAAAAAGTAACAACATACCAGACGAAGCAGTTTCTTTGGGCCCTTAAAATTATATTTGTATATATTTTCATTTGAACTAGTTTTATGTAATGTAATATTCTGTTTCACTACATGAAAAGATAATGAAGGAAGAAGTCGAGAATATAGTAATACAATGAGCCAATAGGCCTGAGGGCACGCAAATTTATATGCACCGAATATACACTTACTGGGACCCACGTTAAAAGCGTCTTCAAAGCTACGAAGAAGAATTAAAGAGGAGGTTCAACTCCTGGGTTGTTTTTCCCTGGATCATAAATTTTAATTCGGTAATAATTTTTAACTTCCTCGTACTTCGATATTTCCTGGTCACGTTCTGTCGATGCGATTGCCGACCTCAACTTTCCACCTCGCATTTCCATGCGTAATTTGAAAGCGTCAGTGGCTGCGGCTTCCATTCTGTGGTCTAGTGAAAGCACATCACGTTACCCCCCTCCCCTCACGTCCTTGGGAATACGGAGTTGGGAAGCCTGGCCCTCCGTTGCTGAATGGTAACAACTTTGATAATCCAAGTCCTTCCCCGACTTAATCCAGTTAGCAGGTTGCTGCTTGGGATGGGTCCCTCAAGGTGAGAACTCCCCTCTGTGGGCGACCCAACGAAAAGCCGATGTTAAAAGTAATTGGATCACAGCCGGTGGGTGTAACATTTTGGCACGTGGAGGGAGATTATATTGCGTGGTTATAGAATGGAGTACGTAATGAATTGACAATTTTTAGTCCTAGATATGCATGTTTGGGAATTTTGTTTGGTATATCAAAATTGTTTGGAACATAACTTTTATTGACTGGTGAACACATCAAAACTAATTTTAAGTTAAACATTAACAAAATTTGGGATAAGTTTCATTCTTGTTTAAAGAATGTTTTTCTATAGTTTCAACGTTTTACTAACTAAGGTGTTACGGCATAAATAAACCATGATCAGAAACCGTTTTTGAAAAATCTAAAACAAAAAAGAATAAAACTCCAAATTAAAAAATATCAGTTCTGTAGATTCATTCAGTTGAAGTAACTTATAGGAATTTATGCGTTATGTTATTATTGATTTGACTTAGCTATTGATCACTCCTGAAGTTAGACTGAAGTGAAGAACATTCTCTATAATTGTATGTCATCATTCTCCATATTTATTTACTAGTGTGTTGAATTCTTATTATCACTACCTAAAATTAGAGTTGATATTTTCAAATAGTTTCCAATTGTATGCCTTTTTTATCTGCGCTTACGATTTTTTGAGACGAGATTCATATTTCTCGGCATTCTTTGAACCTTTAAACACTAAAAATTGGCAGTTAGCCTAAGAATTTCGGGACAAGAATAGATGTGACAAGATAAATTCGGACCAAATGACAGGGATTACAAGAATTTTTGAAGAACTCACCAGGGCTATCTGATGAGGTCTACCAAGAAATGAAAAACCTCTGGCATATGACTCAGCTGGAGCGCATGTGCCTCATCATTTAGGGATTAAGGTCGTACTAGAAGGACTTCTCATTGGGGAAATTATCCTTTAGGACGTCTTCCGAGAAGGTAGCAAATGAAAATGCCAATTCAGGAAACGTCGATGACCTATTTAAATATTTCTGTGGCTAATATGAAAGGCTCCATCAGATCCCGTCAAATGGCATCCGATTCGAGCTATTAATGGATTCAGGGAACTGCTATAGATTTTGAAATTACGATTTTTCCTTGTGCAAACAAATTAGGCCTGGATTCAACAGTTCAGGGATATATATATGTATATATTTTGTATTTGGTTGAGACTAAACCACTGCATTACCATATTCAAATTGTTATAATGACCGATGTGGTTCTATAAATATTTGTAGTATATAATACAATAACTATGTATATTAAATACATTGTATTTTTATTGTAAATTTTTTCTTTAGGCTATTATAATTTTAGTTTATTATAAAAAAAAGTACAGACATACAGTGAAACAAATTAATACACCATGGTTATTGGTTTATAAAAAAAAAGTCATGATAATTATGAATTTGTGCCTATCAAATACTGTGGAGGATTATCCCTTCCGATTCCTGTGTTAATTTAGCTTGTATCATTTAGATTAAGTCAACCTTATTCAAACAGGAAACGATCAAATACACATTAAAAAGTCAACCATAAGGATTATGTTGCTAAAATCATTATTAATGTATTTTTAATTGAAATTTATCTATTTCTATCTTGATTCTTACTGGACCAAAATTTGTATTTATACTATTTCATTTCCAAAGAAAAAAGTTTTTACAGTTCAATTTGGATTTAGAAAAACGTTACATGAGTAAATATTATCATGTGAAAATTATCATTCCCTGTTTTATTTTAAATAAAAAACATATTTTATTATATAACTATTTGACAATATTATAGCCCCGAAAAAAGAAGTGAACTAATTTACGATTATAAGCGTAACGACTATAATTTATAATGGCAATAAAATATCCAAATTTGGGACAGGGCCATCTACTAAATTAAATGTAAAGAATAATACTACCAGTAAGTAGCTGATCAAATTTGTTGGCCTCTTAAAGGGCGGAGATTTTAAGTTTTATTTATTCACATTTAATAATTAGTTGAGTAATTTATTTTCTAAATTCTACAGATTTTTTATTATTATCTCACTTTAATAAATAATTTTTGTTTTCTAAGTTATTATGGTTAAATGTTTTTTATATTATAATCTTTCTTTGGAGTGGCCACTCTCCGAATCTAATCTAACAGTTTATAGATTATATTTTGATATATTTGTTTATATTTAGTTCATTTTATTAAGTAACTTTTTTTTATTTCATCTGAATTGAGCATGTATAGGATAGGATATTTGCCTTAGGGAGGCCTGAAATTTAGGCCAAAACATCGCCACAAATAATTAAATTCTACCTATTTGTGTACTATTACTGACTGTACACCTACCATCTTCCCTTTCATTTTTAATTATAATTATAAGTTATTTTTTACAATTAATAACAGTAATTAATTGTCATGATTGATATATTAAAAGAGTTTCCTTACTATGTTTAGCCATGCACAATAATATAAATAATTAAATTTTTTTTATTAATTTCTTTTTACAAAGATCCTGTGTTTTGCTTTGTGACTCTTATATATAAATAATTATATTTATTACTTATATAAATCTATAATAATTAGTGGGAATTAACATTAATAAGGGTTGGTTAAATTTGTGAACTTTCCTCTTAAGTTTATTTTTGCTCATGTGGTTTCTTTTTTGTGAACTGGCGAATTAGGTTTGTTTTTTGTATTTACTAAATGTCTACTGAACGTATAAAAATTGAAATACTAGGAAAAGTCAGTTTTATGGACAAAAGAACTTAATTTCTAAAAGCAAAGCTACTCAAATTTCCCCATAAAAAGGTTCTGGTAGATAGCCAGTATTGCATTTAATTCGGCCAAAAATCACTTTTAGGTTTAGTGGTCTCCAGGATTCAATTTGAATGCCATTTGCAAATTATTCGCTTGGAGTGTAAACAGCTGTGAAATGTCCTGGCGTTAGAGAACTCAAACTAACATCCGATTCCTGTTTGTATTGACCGGAAGTGCATCAGGGTTACCATTACCGAATGTGGGTACCCAAATAAATTTCAACCGGAACGAAGACTAATGGACTGAGATAGCCTCCCCCGTGCGATGTTTTGATTGGCCGTAGAGTTCTAAATCATTCGCCGCCATGTTACGGCCGTAAACCGGGACCGATCGTCCTAAGTATATGAAACGCGGCGCAATAAAACGTCTTACTACTATTAATTAATGGTTCAATAAATCCTGGCTCCTGTCATTTTTAGGAACTTATAATACACTACGTTGGAATATTATAGCTGGTAATTTTTAGTTTTGGAATATGAAATATTTTTTCAATTATGTTTTGCTATTTTCATTTTTTCTTCTTTGGGTTCCTTCTGGGAGTCTTCTTGTAATTTGCCGCTTAGGTAGAACACGCCGCTTAGACAACTAAATTTATAAATTGAAGGCATTTCTTAGAAGTTTTGTTAAAAGCTTATTGTAACTTGACATAGAATACAATTAAGTATTAAGTTAGATTTTTCTTTGCATTTGGCAGATCAAAATCATTTAACATCTTTTTTTTTTTTAATTGGTAAGTTATGATTGTCTATTCTTAGTTTGATTTCACTCAACATTGTTCTTTATTTTACTCTTTATATTATTATATATTAATTTTATTTCAAACAATGAGTCATTCAAGTTGTCAAGTTTAATATAATTAATTCTTATTTTGTGTAGTAACAAGGTTTATTAATAATTGATAATAATAGATATAATTAGCTTGAGTTACTAAACTACCTAATTCAATAGTTATTTTTTGTTGTGAAAAATGCAGTTTATGAGATAATTGAAGACATGAGTTGATGAAGGTATTGTATTGAAAATATATGAATCTGTTTATTTTAGAGTATAAATTCCTTACTTTTTCAAATACGCGTACGTCATATTGCACCTTCATCTACTAAAGTGTTCAGTTTCATGATTGTCTACCAACTGACGCTCAGTTTTGCGTAATTCTAATGATTTCATAATTATATTTTGGTAGGTACTTGTTTTTTCCAACCAAAAATATATCCTGATAATTGTTTCCCCAAATACTTCACCTAAAATTGATGAACTCTCTGGAAGAATTATTTGTCCTTCCAAAGCCCAAAACGTTAACACGATGGCTGGTGAGAACACACACACGACCATGGATGTAGCCATTTGTCGAGAGTTGGACAGTGAGTTGCCCACGCAAAGGGAAGACTCATCGCCCGTATTTAACATAACTCTTGTACTCGCCTCTTCTACCTCCACGATCCCCTTCCACGTATTAATTAGGTCTGCCTTTCTTTTAATTATTTTTTTCTCTCATTTCTGTTTTGTTTTTTATTCCTTCTTATTTTAGTTGCCCTACCTTTTTTTTCCCCCCAACGTATCCAGCTCTTAGAGATATGGATCTTTTAGGAACACCTCGTAAATATCTGAATTTGATGATGTGCCTCGCTTCTTTCCGTGTATACAACGTGTCTTCTGTAAACTCCAGCTGGTCGTTACACAGCTGGATCAGACCATCATAAATATATCTATCTATTAATTCTACACGCTATGACCATAGTGGAGGTTATATTTTATTCTCCACAATTAATTAATTGTAGAACTTAGCCCTTATAAATTTATTATTTGATTAAAATACAAGCGTAAATTACTTATCAACTTCGCAATTTTTTTCTTTTCAATTCCCTCCCTTATGTTTATAAATTAATTTAATAAAAAAAAAGAAAGAGGCGTAAAAAAAAGTAGAAGTTCTAGGACATTTACTTTATGGCTAAAATAAACAAACGATGTATTACGTGGTTTTTGTTTTAGAAATTCTGAATATTTGAATCTGCATAAAATTATCTTAAAATAACGGTGTCACAGCTTCAACATTTTTTTTTAGAATGAGAGTATAAAACGTTGTTAGCTTGATGTCAAATAACTTTAAAGGTCAGGTTTATTTATACCCTTGTACTTTGTCTTTCTCTATATTTTATTTGTTTTTTCTAACTTATTGTTTTTGTAATTAAATAAATAACTGTTAAACCTTTTGTTGTAATCTAAATTTACATAACCAATGTTTCAAAAGCTATCTGTAAATAACCTTCAGAAATTAGTGGTTATCCAGTAAATCCTTGTTCTTGTATCTTGCCTAGAGTTTTAAATTAGTAGTTAGTTCGTTGTTGAGTGAGAAATCGTGAACGAATTTGAAATATTAACTAAATTATTTGATCAGAACATGTAACCCTCAAAGAATTTTTATTTTAATCATACCGTCAAGATATTAGTACATTGTAATTGTGTCTAAACCAGCTGAATAATAAATAAATTTCATAGTTTGACGGCTCGAAACCCATCGATAGACTTCTCTAATTAGTAAGATTTTGAACACTGTTTCTCAGTTTGAAATATAGTTATTTAGTCTAGAATCAATATATTTTATAATTATCATTTTCTAAGCGGTTTCTTTTTTTAAATGTATATTGTATATGCATATATGTATGTATATGCACTTTCTCAACGTGATAATCAGGAGACATATAGTTAAAACAATTAGTATATATTTTAGAAGAAATGTGTATTTTCAAAGATGCCGAAAAAATCATATAAGTGTCAAAAAGCAGTTCTGTCACCTATAAAAATAACAATTATTTTTGAAAAAAAAATAGTATTTGCAAAAGAAGAATTAATGAGCTTTTGACAGTTAAAATCAGTGTACATATCCGCGAAATATAATCTTTTTTGGTCGTAATAATCTGTTTTAAAACTTACTTGGTGGCATTTAATTTTTAGGATATTTATTTTTTGGAATCATGAAATCAAATTTCCTTGCAAAAATAAAAATAATATTTCACCGTAAACAGGTGTTCCATTTCATGAAAAATGTTTTGGAAACGGTCCAAAATGGTTCTAAGGCAATTTTTTATAGGCCTATTTGTTCGCGGTTGGCTGTTCTGCCCTCTATCAACATGAAATATATTAGAGATTCGATTTATTAGTTCAAAAATCTGTTTGTAAATTGGGCATTGACCGCAATTTTAAACAAAGTTTGGGAAGAAAACCATACATTTTTTGGGATACATAGTGCTTTTTGATATTGATTTGTGTAGCTTTGAAATCATTTGTTCAATGGTCTGGATTGTCGATATCCGTTTTTGAATGGATTATAATGATTTTTTTGTGAAATGGACAAGGTTTATTTTGATCTGGAGAATGTTGAGTCAGATGAATGTATCAAATGATGGAATTAATTAATTAGCACGTAAAAGGCGACTTCGCTTTTTTTTTTTTAGCCATTGGAGCCCTGGTATGAATTTTTGGGATCTCGTATGTTTCAGTTTGTTTGTTTGTTTCTGCTTGAATGCCTATCTATGTATTAGTTATTAAATGGCATTAAATAGCGTTGTTTATAGATTCTTCCATTTATGTCTGTAACTGGATAATGTTATGAAATAAATTTTGTGTTGTGTTCACAACGTTACTGTTTAGATTTTTTCGTTTTAAGGTTTTTAAGGTAATTGGTTATGCTTAACTTGTTCTTCAGTACCGGAATAACCTTTCCAGCGACGTTTTTCCGTCCTAGAATACAGCATTGTAGCGGTTCTCCAGTAGCAGTCAGAGAAGTAGCCATGAGATGCTGCGACGGTAGGCCGGACGACCCTAATGCCACACCTGGTAGCCACCTGTAATCACTCTATCATTACCTAACCCTTCCCACAAAGTACCGACCTAGCTCAAGGCCTTCCTTCTAATCTGGCCGCTTGTTCTCTTCCCCGCCTGCATAATCGGCTAATACCTCGCCTTAATGGTGACGAGGAGGTGGTGTGGATTAGGAACTACCTAATGAACTTAGGTTGTGGTTTTACTTTCGTGGGAACGTTTTGTACGCTGCCAAGTAGCCAAGCCAAGATGCAGTATGTGAATAACCCCTGTTGATAACCGGTTCAACTTTCATGCCCATGTAACTATCCACTATTGCGTTTTAACACTTCTTTATCAATTCCAAATTATATAATTTTTTTTTATAATAAACTAAGTAAGCAGAGATGGTGGTATTGTGAAACCCCATTTTGTTCTTAACTGAATGTAGCTCTCCTATTACACTTAAATATAAATTTATAGTCAGGTTTGGTTTCCAAACTAGCTATGTATGTATGTTGAAGTTTATTTCTAATTCCATTGGTATAAGAAGGTCACATTTCTTTATTAATTAGAAAAGTTGGTTTGTCGAGTTTTGGGTGAGGATAATATGGATTCCTGCTTCCTAACTAAAAAAAAGAATCTTTTTTCTTAAAAAAAAAAACAATAATGAAAATCTACTTGCGGAATTATTTTCCGGCATGACATTATTTGTATTTATTTTTTTTTTAAATTTTGTACCATTCAAAATATTTACAAAAATTAGGTAAGGTTCCAAATAAAACCTACATCTTATTCCCTAAGTCTTTTTGTTTTTTTTTAAATTAAATGAGGTTTCTGAATTATCTTAGAATCTATAGACAAAACCTAAAACTGTTAGTTATAATTCGTCAGTATTGGTATTTCGTAATTTACTGAGTGTGGTCAGACTTAGTTCACAATATAGTAGCTATACATTTATTTATTACTCTCCAAAGTATTGTGATTTGTATTTTACTATTTTACTCTGTTAGGTTGTATCGTCTACAATAAGTTGTATGTATTGAAATTTTCCCCTTTGAATTTTTCATTTATTAAATTAAATTTATTTAATTTAAATATCTTCAATTTTTTTTTTAGAAAATACCTAACAGTTATTTTCCAATTAAGGCCCAATAGTAAAGTTCGAATAGGGTTATTTGTTTAAATCTTTACTGTGGACGAAAGATATAATAATTTTCTAAACCATGTCATACATATGTTATAATTTTCAGATTATGTAATTTTTTAAAGTCAAATGAAAAACTTTTATTCGTATTTATTCACCTTTTGCTATTGCTCAACTATTCTTAAGAGTCTGATTGAGCACCATGATGAAGTTCAATAATCGAGAGAAAGACCACCATTTGAGTTAAAATAATCTATTTAAAGATCTAGAAATTCAACTCAGCCCTTGTATAGTTTGTAGTGCGAGGCGCAATTTCATCTCCTCATGATTTAGGTGCTCTCAAGGGAGAGATAATATTTCCTGTCATCACGGAAGATTTATCAGTTGTCTGAACAAATCTATGGCACTCGCTCGGGGAGTATTTCAGTCACATCAGCGATACATCGCGTTAAAAAATAGCTCTGTAATTATTTGGCATAAGGTCGGGCTCTCATAGGGCCTTATCGGCTTCTGATGAAATATCTTAGGGACGTATGTAGATCGCGGAACAGAAAGCCCTTCATGGACCATCGGCTTCGCTCGGGGGTCAGCAATCTTACTACTTCGCATCACAAGTCGTAGGCAATCATCAGATAGGCGCTGACCATGATCTATGATTTAATTCTTTTCCGATCGCTGTCTTTGAAAGTGGTTGAAAGTTTCATTGGACCATGAAACTATTATTGCTGGGCTAATAATTTTTCTATAGTCTACTTCCGTCGGCTGTCGCAATGAAGGGTACAAAAACTACTTTTTTATTTCTTATTGGCTAAAATCCGTTGAAAAATAAACATTATAAACCATAATGGTGTTTTCACTATTTATTTGAATGTATTATAATATTATATGAAGATATATGGAATATTTCTATTCGAATATGTTCCAATTTAAAAAAAATTAATAAAAACCAAAACAGAGTATAGTGAAAAATTATTCTAGGCTTGTACGATAATACAGTATTTTCATTAAAAGAATTTTATCTTTATGTATGGACAAATTCCCGATATTTATTTTCAATTTTGGAGTTTTCATTCAAATAAAAGTCAATACAAGCACTGTGCAAACTGTACTCTAGAGTTGGCCAAAAATTAACTGAGTTGTAGATAAGTTTTTTATTTAACAATGCTTCTTAATTACAAAGAAGTTCTAGTTTATCATTTCAATTATTACCTAATTTATTATATTAATTAATTGTATAAAAATTGATATTTTATTTATTAATTCCTAACTAAAATAGTTAATTTAATTTAGCTGTAGTTTTAACTAAAACTAATTTCTATTCAACTCTGGTAAAATGGATCCAATTTATGAAGTATGTAATAAATACACAATAAGATATTATGTTCAAAAATTGTTGAGGCAAATGTATTTAGTACTTGAAAGCTGAAAAAAAAAATGATGAATGTAGATATAGATATAAAATCAATTTATTAAATTAGCGTTTGTGAAATTCTAGAAGAAAGTAGTTGACTAGTTGTTAAATAATGATTTGTCTATGTTTTTAACCTTCAATATTGTTGTTTACTTTGTGGAAACCCTAAGAAACATTCCAATTTCCAATCTGCATATAATATCATTTTAATTTTAAAAATAAATTTGGAAATAGTAAAATTAATTGTAATAGTCCGTTCGAATGTTTTTCTTAGTCTTGCCTCAAAGCTAACAATTACTGTAGGTACAAAGGGCTCCAATGTGAAGTGATGAAAATATATAAAGTTTAAAAAAAAAAAGAAAATCATTCATTAAAAATTGTGAAAATTACCGCGATTAGTTCGATGAATCAAAAAAAATTGGACCTTTTACTTCAGTTATTGAATAAAGAGTAAAATAATGGATTAGGAAAGTTGTGGACAGTCAAAACAAAAAATTTTTTTAAGATTACAGATCTGTTGTGATTTATACAATACTTTCAAAAATAAAGTTTAATATATATTTTTAAAATATATTGCCTATTACTTATACATATAGAATATATTTATGATTAAAAGAAAAAAAAGAATAATTTATAAAAATTGTTCTTGTTCTTTTCATTCCAATTTAAAAATATTTTCTTAGGTTGAATTATAACGATGGTTATTATTCTCCTCCGGATTTTTCTTTGTAGGAGTCCCGTGCAAAAACAAAAACTAATCTATTATACAGTCCCTGCCGAATCTGTCTGCAGCTCGTTTTTATTTTTTGAGGACAAAAGAACAAAACGAAATGTGCATATCCCTCATGGCCCAAGTTATATATTATGTACTTTTTCAAAGACTAAAGACCTGTCCTATCGTTGTTTTTATCCCCGTGTGCGCGAAGGGGGATGCAGGGGATAAAAAAATCAGAGAGCAAGAGAGAGATAGATGAAATCAAAATTATCTTTATAATTTATGGCACTTTTTCCCTTGTTTTATTCAAGCTGGACGAGCCTCTGCCGGTAGGGGAGATTTTTTGTGTGCGAGGTGGCTGAGCAATCAAAATATTACTTGTCCAATCTTTGGCTTTCATTGTTTGTTATGTTTCTGGTATGTTGATTATCTTAGTATTTGCCACGACTGGATTAAATAATAATTTATTGTTAGATATATTAAAGAGATATTATAGTGTTATTAAATTTTATTAATATTATTTATAACTAATAATAATTAGAAGATAATGAAGCGAAGCTTTCCAGTTTTTGAGACAGTAAATAACCAATGAATGTTTCAACAACTCAGACATCATTAACAATGAAAGGCATACAATATTTAACTGTATATATCGATCTATGTATCTATATAATCTTATTTTTATGTTTCTTTTTCGTCCTGAACTCACAAATATTTGAGAGATTTGAGGCCTTGTTTTGGAATATTTTAGTATACTTTTTCGTTAATAGTTTTTATTGAATAATCATATTATTATCAGTCACAATCAAGAGCAATAAGTATTACAGTTTTATGTATTCTTTCATACAACTGAGTACACAAAAGAGGAATAAAATTAAATTATACCAAAATACATCAAAAGAAAAAAATTGAACAACAATAATTTATACACTAGATAAATTAGATTAAGTTTAATCATATATGTACTAGAATAGTTTTTGTATCGTCATCGATAGAAAAAATTGGATAGGAAATTCTCAAGAAAAAAAAAACACATTAATTAGTGGTATCTGTTTATTAAATGTCGCCGTTTCAATGCACATTAAAAGTTTTCCCTCAGGGCTAAATGGTTTAATGTAAAGACAAATAATTTACTTATCGAAAACCTATTTTTACTTGAATTTTTATGTTTATTTTCCTCCCTAAACCCCCCCCCCCGCTCTGTGCTTGCACCATAATTAGTCGCATATTAATTATAACCTGAATCGTGAAGAACACGTTTTATGTTAGCTTCGGATGGACTCTTATTAATATGCAGACAACAAAAAAAAAGGAGAATTCATACATGAATAAATAATTATATTTCAGAAGTGGACAGGTCCATAAAGTGAAATTTTTACGTCATGTATTTAAAATACGGAATTCATAAGCATGTTAATGTCCTTGACTCATAGTTAATACGGAAGAGTATGGTGGAAAAGTCAGTAAAAACTGCCGTTCATGTAACATACCAGCATTACATCAGGACCTGACTGGCGGGAAATGAAGTTCGAGAATCGCCCAGAGGAAGAGGCATCAATATGCATGAGAAGGCCGGTGTATACCTCTTCTGATTAACTAACAGAAAAATCCATAGCAGCGGCCTCCGGCGCAAACATCCTTACGGCTATTAGCCATGCAAATTTCTAAAAGCATTATGAATTACAGGGGTCTTTAAAATTGAATTATTCCCCAATGTTTGCAGATAAAATCGAAGTTGGTCCCGTGTTTTATGATGAATGTTTTCATCGGGATATTGGCTTGGACGATAAAGTTAGCCTTCGTTATAATTGATGTTGTAGCCCATCCTAATAAAACTTGGGCGGGTTGGGATGTTTTGTGCGGTGCATGTCCTGCATACGTGATCGGGGAAGGTTGTGGGCGCTGGCTTCCAAAACTTGTGGCCCGGTGGAACATCCCAATCATTGATTTCTTCCGCCCTTCGTTTAAGAGTGATTTGCGGCTATTAAGCATTATTAATTTCCATTTGCGAATTTAATAAATCAATAAACTATCCACATCTCGAAACTTTCCTTGTGGAATAATGATGAATATTCTTAGTGGCTTCGATTTATCCAAATAAATTCAAACTACATTTAAACAGCCCATTTCCAATTCTTAGAACATGAATTTGCTGTATCAGGATCAATAACAAACAACAAATACTTTATTAATATAAATACATAATTATGCTATATTTATTGGTAACCTATTTGATAGATCAGATTCCTTTAATACTAATTTCCACATAGCGTATATCTGTAGTACAAGTTACATCTAACATTGAGAAAGTAGGAGCTTTCGCACATTATGATAGTAAACCCAACCCGGTGACAATTCAACTTATAATAAATGATAAAGGTTTATAATTTGTAACCTGGGCCAGAGTTTGAGTCTATAAATGGATAGAATACACTGTTGTGTATTCAACATATTAGCTGTGAATCAACACTAGTTGAAAGACCATTCAGTGGCACACCCAGCCTTTATTAAGTGTATACTCGAGATCAATGTATCATTATTTTTATGAGTTGTACTGGCACAATTTTTTATTTACTGAAATAATGCTATGTTTCTAGATGAATTTTTTTCTTAACTATAGAATTTTTATTTTAAATCCATCATGTTAGGTATTTATTAAGCTTTATGACATTTTATTTAGAATTTCTGATGTTTTTAAAAAAAAGTGCTTTTCAATTTTTGAGGGTTTGCTGCTGTTAGGAGAAATCACCCTTTTTGACCGATTTTCAATTAGTTTCCAGTTACACAGTGTGAATTCTTGTTATTAATACAAAAAAAGAATAAAAAGAAAAGATTTACTTCGAAAAGTGAATTTTTTTTTTAGTTTACCTAAGTTTTGCTGTATGTACCTCCTTATTGCTGCAGGTCCTCAATCCTTTCAATTCCCACATTTTTCTAAATTATTGGAAAATCTACTTATTACATAAACATATATATAAACACATACATTTTAATGACTGGTAAAATTAATATTAAGTATAATAATACTATTTGGTAATATTTTTATTTTTTCAGATTTAGTTTCTATATTAATAATATTTAATTATTGATTAATGCTTAACGCCGTTTTTATTTCTGTTACAGTGCTGGGAGAATTGTCAATTACTGCAGTCCAACTTTCCTGTCTGGGGGGCCATCTGCGACGAGAAAGGAATTTGCGTGAGTACTATATTGTTATAAGTCGTTAGCCCGTGGCCTACCGTTAATATCTCGTTATCCCGATAATTACCAGGGTGGATCGGCTGTCCTTATCCCGCCAATATTTACGATAATTGGGACCAATCCTTATCCAGGCCGTGACTTCTGGTCCGGACATGGGTCCTCTTCAGCCCTTATCTTCCTCGCATTCGATTCCTGCCTATCATTCCTGGTAATCGCTCAGCAGCTTAAAAGTCCATTTAAGCCCCTATAGTGTGGCCTCCCCAATGGGATTGAATATTACTTGCGGATATGAGGGCTTTGATACAGATTATGAATGGTATTCATTTTCATTAATCATTTGAAAAATGAGATATTAATACCTTTGGTGCGATTTGATAATATTGTATTAATTGATTTTAAAATTTCGATACTTATTCTCATAATTTTAATATTTAATATTTTGATATCTTTATTCCATTGGCATTTTATTTATTTTTTTGGAGGAGAGACCGGACAGATTTGTGCAAAGATTTTATTGTATCCTATAATGCATATTATAATTTTTTTTTTTATTACTTTTTTAGTTCATTTTTAAGATTTGAATTTAACTATTCAATTTTTATAAAATTGAAATCGGTATTTATATCTGTCAGAAAGAATTTATCTTAGCTCATGTTTAATACGTTTTAAGATAGCTATTACGGTTAAATATTTTACCTATTCTTTTCTCTTTTTTTTTTTTTGGTCAAAACTCTTAATATTTCCTAAAAAATAACTTGTGATCATTGGAAACGTTTATGCTCTTAACAAACTTATATCGTGTAAAATAATATAGTGTAGACGTAAATGATTCTTTAAAAAATGATGTTACATTTTTGTAAAAAAAAATCAACTTTAATAGAAAAAATCATTCTCTTTCTAAAGCGCGCAGTGGACTATTTACCAGATTTTTAATTTTCTTGATATTTAAAATAGAAAAGTGCTATGCTGTCAAATGCAGGTATCTCATAACTCATACGTTCTTAAATGTATTAATATATATTACTATAATTTATACCGAGGTCCGAGTATTACAAAACACTCTAAAACCCATACCGGCTAACCCAACATATTAATTCTACCCATTATTTAGACCACATGGACCATAGAGATGCTATCTCATGAAGCGGCTAGACAAATGATTCCAAGTTCGGTCGAGACAAAAAATAAAAAAAATGGACCGAGAGCCGCTACTAAATACAGGAGCACATGTGGCGCTGTACAGCGATGTCTTACCCAGAACCGATAAATAATCTTTGTCTCTCATTTTTTTTTATCCCCCCGACGACCCGCCGTGCAGTACAAATTAGTCCCAAATCTTCTTATACATCACTCCGGGGGTGTGAAACCGCCAGTCTTATTTGAAAGGCAAATTCCGGAATTATAAACGCGTGTATGTTTTAGTGGGGGCTCTTCGGATAAAAAATAATAACACGGAAAAGGATTTTCATTGATATTATTTCAGAGGTAGCGGCTCTCCGTTCCTTCTCTGGTGTTCCCTTCCGAAATGATTTATTTCTGACATCGTTCCAATGTAATATTTCATTCCGAGGATCCTATTTCGAAGAATGTTTTAATTTCCAACCGTTCTTATTCGTTCATTTTCTTTTTCATAATCATTGTTACATTTAAGATCCTATAATTTCGATAAAAATTATTTAAGAAAAAATTAATGTACAAATAATTATTAAAAGAGGAAGGGATCTATTAATTAAAGAACTAACAATTCCCTAAAACATTTTGATGAAATCATCAGGCCTGAATCTCATTTTAAGATACATTAAAATGTATATAAAAATATATTTAATTAATCCATAAATTTATAAATATATTTAATTACAATTATTAATATTAATATTATAATACAACTTTTCCTGTTTTTTTTTAATCTTCATTTCTTATTTAAAACTAGTCATAAATTTACATAGTTTTTTTTAAAATGGTAATTAACAATCTGATATGAAAGAGATATAATGGGTCGTATGTTCATCTATTTTTACTAACATTGAATCTCTATTTTAATTTTAATGTTTATATAATCGTTAATGAGTTGGTTATAATTCATAGTACACTTTATTTCATTCAAGCGTTTTTTAAGTGATAATAAAATGTATCAAAAACTATTGTACTTAATTTTAAAATTAATTTATTTAAAGTTAGAATAATTTGTGCTTTATAGTGTTGTTAACTACTATAATTTTTTAGAAATAGAAGAATAGAGGAATAGAAAGAACAAGGATAGTCCATTTTTATCTTCTCCCTATTTTGTTTCATTTAATTTTTTAATTGAATCGAAATTGCAATTTACATCATTTTTTATCGACACTATTTACGTATTCTAATAAATTAAAATATTCCTTCTTAATAAACCATATGCTTTATTTAGCTTATTAGAAATATTTTCATTGCAAAAAAATTATAAAGCATACAGTTTTATTTTATTTTTTTTAATATTACTTTCTGTCATAAATGTATAGATAATGGTAATAGGGATTTTAGAGCTCATTTACACTATATTTACAAATATATGAATTTGATAAGAAATTAAGAAAAAGAAGGGAAAAAAATTAAACTTAACAGAAAAGTAAAATAACATCTTAAAAATCCATTTACATTATTTACATGCATCCTGGAGAATTCCAAACCGAGCTCTTCTCTCACATGTGGATTAAAAATAATATATAATAACATTGGGATAACAGTCAGTTTGTATTTTATGATATTATTTATCTTCATCAGAAAAGGATTGAAGGGAGTTTATTATTTAATAAATATTTTATTTTAACATTTGCTATTTAAATCTAATTAGCTCCTGGCCTTTTTCGATGATTATCGATAATTATGACAGATATTTGACGAACGAATGGATTTTGTAATTTTCAGGCTAAGTCTATTTTGATCCAGAAAAAAACTCATAACTCGCTGCAAATTAAATTTTGTCAGAAAAGCATTTTGACCTTGAACTCCTCATATGTTAATATTCCAAGCTCTTACTTGTTTTAATTATATCCACTTTTACGATTATGATGTTCACCAAGTGAATTGCTGATAATAAACACCTTTTTTAGTTGTTTTGTTCACCATTTTTTATTCAATCGCTTTCTTCTAAGGTATAGCAGCTACCGAGAAAATCAATTTGAGCTAAATAAATTAAATTAAAAAAAAAATCCCAATTAAGAGAACCGAGGCCGAGAAACAGCTCGATACGGTTCGCTAAATAAAGTGAAACGGAGAAGAGGGATGGAGACGGTGAAATATAAGGGAGCAGTTGAAACTAAGAGTTGGACTCAATCTGCGGACTTGTATTGATAGACTTTCCGATAGACTTGGCTTCTGGTCCCAACTTTCTTTCACATGTCGCAGGCAGTAAGTTCTTACGCTCAGGAAACTCGAAGCACACAACAGCCGAGGTCTTTCTCTGGAAATTTATCCTCTCCGGTGTCATTTCATTAGTCTAACCCATTGTCCGATTTGGGAAATTTCTTGGATCGCTGACTGAAAACATATTTTCCCATAGCAGGCGAAGTACGTACAAAAAAAAAAAAGTTAGTTGGTTTTAAGGGTATTTAGCTTTAATATTAATTAACAAGGAAAATTGTAGTTTACCCTTCTAACTTTGAAGACCATAAGCTGGGGAAATGGCTTGCTAATGTTTACCATTCCATAATTCATTTGAAGGAAATATTTCTGATGACCCTGTTCCATAATTAATTACAAACTAATACTATTAATTTTCACTGACTTGTACAATGTTTTCTTGTACTTTCTAACTCAAATTATCATATTATATGACATTAATATCCATGATCTCAAAACGTATTATACTTGAATTATATCTTATATTGATTATATCTTGAAACAAAAAGTAATAGTGCTTGTACTTTTTAGTTTGTATACATTTATAGATTAATACTATTAGCTTCATTATGAAACGGTGCGCAGGGTGTGTGGCAAAAAAAGTTTCATCTAGTGGAACCATTTTAGAAGATAATAAATAGTCAACATAATAATGGATTATAAATCTGCAATTCAACTCGTCAATCATTAAGGAAAGTCGTGATGAACTGTATGAACTATTGCCATTAATGAACCAAGGTGTACTTTCATCACGGAATTCAAATAATTATTTTTTTTTTAAATATTTATTTATGGCTATTGAACTGTCTGTTGACTAGAAACTTGTGCTGTTGCTTTGTATTTACATTTATATTCCCATAGGAATTAATGATCTATTTTCACCAATTTTAATGTAAAAGACATGTTAATATATATATACACATGGACGTAATACTTATTAATGGTAAATCATTCGTAATACATTTACTGACTAAATAAAATAAAATATAAAAGTAATACAATTATTTATGCTTACTTCAACCCCTCTAGGATAGGATCTGATAGGTTAGTTATGACAATATGTAACTTAGGACTAGCAATAAAGATTTTTTAATGTTTGAAAAAGGGGTGAGGATATAAGGAAAGTGTTCCATTAATGAAAATGGAGGGTGCTTGCAATAAAAAAGATTTTTTTGTAATTATAAATACTTATTCTTCAATTCTTATAACAATCAGTAACATAAAAAATCAATAGTGTCTTTCATGATGAAAATAAAATATTCTTTGACCGTGACTAAAAAATAGTCATATTAACTAATGTTCCGTAGTTAATGGTTTTGAATTAAGACATCTTACTTCGAGTGTATGAACCGTGAGCCACAATTTCTATTTTACCTTGATTACTACCTTAACCTCAGCGGAGGACGAAAAAACACAAAGATCGATTGTAATCATCATTATGATCTCCTTTCATCCATTTTTTCCTCTTTTTTCCACCGTCCCCGTCGTCCTTTTCTGTTTATAGTTGAAGGGAATCTTCTTGATGAAACGGCTCGCCGTATTTTTTGGCTGCTTTTAATACCCCTTTCTATCGCTGTTCGGCCTTGGTGTCGACTATTGTGAATGGAAACTTTTTAAATTGGACAGAGTAATTCTTTAATGGATATCCATGTATAATCGATTTTAAAACTAATCTTGAAAAATTACTTTTTAAAACGGCTTATAGCTTGTAAAATTTCTATATTTATTTGATTAGATGAGGCTCCATTTCGAAATTATGTAACGAAGTATATCTTCATCGACTGCTTGTAGTGGATATTAGATCTATAATTTAATTTGTAATATTTTCAGTACCCTCCGTAACTAAATCCTTATTATCATATTTTTTTATTTAAAACTATTATTTGAGTTTCCTATCAAGCATTATTTAGTTTCAGGAGTCCCTATATAATTATTTGAATATCAAATTTACAAGGCAGTGGATAAGCCTCCGTTCGAAATTACTATAACGATTTATCCCACATTTTGTTGCTGTTATAGATTATTAAGCTCATTTTGACACACCTCTGATCTTTTTTTTACCTGTTCATTACAAAACTGAATTATCATTGTCATATAGCGTCATATAGCGTTATTTAAAGTTACTATTAAAGCCTTCATCCAGTATTATAAATTTAGTTTAGGGAATAAATTTAATTTATTAAAAATATTCAAATAAATATATTTATATATATTTGGATGGGGAGGTAGAAGAATTGATGCTAGTATTGTCTATAAAGGATTTAATATACTTACAAAATCCGTATTTTATTTGTATTCTTCGTTCGTACTGATTTTGATACGTATTATTAGTACGTTTCAGTTTTGGTGTGAGTGTTAAATAGTAGTATATTTAAAAAATAGTTGAAGTTTTATACAAGCTATAGAAAAGTTTTAAATTGAAATTCTTCTTTCACAAGAACATTTGTTCTACGGAGTAGACTAAAGCAACTATCTAGGCTGAACTGTATAAGTAGAATAAATCAGAATTTCAAATTGCCCTTGAGCGTGTAAAACATAGACTATTTCGGCCATTTTGTTACATTATTTTTCCTGTTTGCTAGAATTTGATTGTTTTACTCTCCTGCATAGTAGAGTTCTTAAAGCACAGTTTAATAAAATTAAATCATTATTGCTAATTAACTATTGATGCGATTAAAATGTTTTGTTTTTTTTAAACCTAAGATAATAAAAGCATTTTTAAATTTTTACATCTCAAACTGTCGCCTTCTATCAAAATAAACCATATAATCTGGAAGTAAACTGTTAAAGTGAATATATATATTTATTCAAACTCTTATTGCAGTATCTACTTACTGATAATAACACTATACGAAAATAACGTTTAACATTGGCGTTAGTTATACCGAGGAATGTTCATATCTTTCCGATTGGCTGACTGGAGTTGAATATCCGTGAAGTGTCGTTTAATGTTCGTACTATTTTATTCAAAGATTTTATATCACTGTAGTAAAATACAAACGTTACTGTACAATTAATTATTTTTTTATGTATTTTTATTACATTGGTGTACTTAAAAAGAAAATGTCAGGCCTGTTCCAGAGACTGGTCTCTGCGTTAATGACACGTCTATTAAACCCGAGGGGGGCTATGCGAAAGGAATCTAAAATTATAGATCAAATACTAACGAGCTTAGAGGCCTAATATCTATCGTTTTTTCGATTCAGTTTACGACTGAGTCGGCGAATAAGAAAGGCGAATTACGACTCCTCTCAGAGAAATTGTATAATTTGAACCATGACTGACTGCACGGCCGTGGGCCGCCGAGAATTATTTCAGCCCACAGACCGGCGGCTTATTATTGTCGGGTGCCATTCCGGATTTTGTAAATAAACGAAATATAGTACCTCTATGAAAATAGTTCCCCTGCCAAGAGAAGAGTCGGATGGATAAAAAATCTACGAGAAATGGAGGGTGCAGTCCCTCGATTTGGACCGAGTCCACGATTTTATGATTTAAACAGTCCCTTGAAATAGAATCAGCGGACATCTCTACTGCCACCTGAAAACGTATGCGGTTATCTTTTCACCTCCTTTCTTCTGACCTTATAACTCAGTTCGGAAACATGAGTATATCCCAGTTCGAAAGCGCACTTCTCGATGAAATAAGACATCGTGCCCTTTCGGCTAAAGGTTGTCACGTTTCTGTTCAAGAGTGGATTTACTTTGGGAATTGGTGTGCTTGCATCTTGCTAAGAATAGCCTACTTTCCTTCCATCTTATATTGGATCATGTAATTATACCTCGTGCAGTTCATTTCTTTACATTCTGTTTCTCCAATAAAAAGGTTACTGATATCTGGAATAGTAAAGAAGAAATACTAATAACACAACCAATTAAACTTATTAAGATAAAACTTAAGGAATATACAAGTAATTGGGCCTATATATGTAATCAGGAATCAACCAAATTCTTATTTTGCTAACTATATGGACTACTACTGTACCTTTAGATTACATTTTGGAATAAGCATTCTTGAATAATTATCGATGTAACTTATAGAATTCAATTTCACAAACATATTTGTTGGTGGTTCTTGTGTGTGTTTTTTTTTTGTTTCTTTTTTAGCAATTATTCTTAAACCTTAATTATTAATTAGTGTTTATTTTCCTGATTGTTGTAGATAATAGAAGTGATTCTTTTTTTTTTTTCCCCTAAATATGTAGCAGTCACATAAGTTCCAAAGTAACATAAATAATTTCAGAATTCATTTCATCTCATCCATACTTCCTTTCACAAATTTTGAATAATATTATTTAAAACAATTAATTTCTAATTACGTAAATGTTTAAATACGAGACTCATTATCAATTGTTAAACAAATACACAGTTTTATGATAATGATAGTAAAAAAAATTTTTTTTTTAGTATGATTTAATTTTCCTAATATTTGACCAATCCTGAAAATTATATTTAAAAAAAAAATGATGAATCAATTAAATTAACTTATAAATTTTCATTTGCCTTACTATAAAAATATATTTCATTCATGATTTTAATAATAACTTTTAAAAGAAGGTATGAAAATAATAAGTTTTTTTTTAAAACATGTGAGGTGAGTTGATAAGTTATTATTGTTTGGAAAAATGATTTATGATCTCTTAAAATACTACATTTATTTTGTGCTATGTTAATTATTTTGTGGAACTTACTTGTATGCCATAGTATTCCTGCCAATTAACTTTTGTATAATATTTAAACGTTCTTCACAATTTAATTTCAAGACATAGTTGTAAACACATAAGCCCGTTGAAATATGTCGGCTCTGTGAAAAAAGAAATTTCCCCTTTACTTGGTAAATTGGAATGTATTTCCCTCCGAGATTTCTTGGAAGCCATTCAAAACACTCTACAGAACTTATTTTCTTCCTCAACTCATTTTCTTTTTTGTCACCTTATGGAAGATTATGTGTTCTTTACATTTCATATATGTTTTTTTTTCTGACTTTTTCCACTCGGCGAAAAGCAATTTCGCAGACCTCACAAAGATGAATTTCCCGCATCGGCCTAAGCACAATAAGTTGAATGCAGACATAGTCTCTTATGAAATTTAATGCTGAGTATTTGGCTTGTAGGATGATCTGCCGGTTCCTATTTATACAATAAACCGCTTTAATTAACTTAGATTAATTAGCATGTGAAGTTCTTGTGGCGGTTAACTAATTAATCACCGTAATGGCATTGAGTTTTAACTCAATGTCCGTTGAGCGTAACGAGATGAGGATGAGAGGATTTGATATTATCTGGGTTTTCATAAATACCTATTAAGAACTAAAGGTGGGATGGCAACACCAAGCCACAATAGTGCTTTATCGACTAGGATGCGGTACGCCACTCCCGCTTCCGTTCTGGGCGATTTGTTCACCGTATAAAACTGCTTCCGGTCGCCTCGGAGTAATGTTCCACAGCCTTTTAAATTTGTTAGTACTGCGGCTTCACTTAGCCGCAATACTATACAGCAATTCTTTCATATATGAGATATTAGATTGTTGTTTTAATCGGTATCTCATTTGCGAAAGTAAATTCTAATGGACTCTATTCTGCGAGCTTGATCAATAGATATGTTTCACTAAAGAAAAATACGATGGCTCTAGTTTCTGCAGTGTATACTTCTCTTTGAGGTTTGTTAATTCGGTGCTGATGACGAATCAGTGAATGAATGATAAAACTGATGATTAAATACAACGAACAACGTTTAATATAGAAAATAAGGAAAAATAAAAGATTATAAGTTTGATATTTTGAGGCTATAAGGTTCAATATTTTTCCCGTAAATGGCTTTTTTCGTACATGCGTAAATTGTTATAGTACTACTAACCAACAAGCAAATCCTGACAGTATTATCGCGACTGCAAAAGTCATGGTTTGTAGGGTGTTTGTGGCTGTGTACATTACTATAGCTGTTATCGTGGTATATGTGCTTTAGGAACGAGACACTAAACAAACGAAATTATGACTATATAAAACTATAAAAAATCTTACTCGCAATTGTTTATAGATTAAAACACCCATTACGGCTAATATGAATTATATATCCTGTTATCGTTTGGTCTGAAGGATAAATAATTATTTTCATTGGTTTATAGACTCAAACATTGGCAGAAATAATTTTATTTCATTTTTTATTATTATTTTTTTTTTCCAAATTTAACCTACTCCACTGACTCAAGGTATTTCGTAAAGAAAACTCTTATGTAGAAAAAAAATAGGGACATTATTTCCAATTTGTATTGTTCTAAGTAGTTATGAGACGTAAAATGAGCTTACTCCTTTGTTGAGGAATATTAGTGTGGAAATTATGCAGCTCATCCTTTTAAAAGGTGGCCTTAAAATAAGTACCTCTGTTGGTTGAAAGCTCTTCAAGAAGAATACTTTATACGCTATGTTAAATATTAAAGAACCCTCGGTGTTTAGAGCTGTCCCCGACATAAGAAAGAGTTCTAGTATTTTTATTTTATTTTTTTTAATTTTACATCAGGTAAACATTAAATTTTCTTTTAATACTTTGGAATAGTCTGCTATAAGGAAAATTTGAAATATACTCAGAAAGAAATTGAATTCCCACGAGACCTTATGAGTGTAAACTTACTTATTGCATTTACTTCTCCTCGGCGTTTCTACCGAATCGTGAAGACCTCTGCAGGCTTCTTTGAATTTATCATCATGTTCAATTTACTGTCTTTCCCTCAGTCCCCTCAGACTCATTAAAAATAAAAAAAAATATTTTGATTAAGAGCAATGATTGTTTTTCTGTTGGTTACGAAACAACTTATCTCAGCAATCCGGAATCCTTTCTTCATGACCGTTTAATTACGGGTTGATAGAAGAAAAGTACCCTTAATGAATCTCTGGAATGGAAGGTATTTTTCATTATTAGTTTTCATTGTTTTTTACGCTCTCCGAATTTCTTTCCTCCCGCGGAGTTGGGGAAGAAACCTCCAACCCCTATTGCTCCCAATTTTTCTAAAAGGGTGAAGCAAGAAAGCAGGTCATTTATCTCTTTTGTACCTTCCAATATTTTATTTTCTCTTCCCGACTCTTTTCCTTCTTATTTCTTTCCCTTTCTTTTTATATTACTTTCCCTTTTCCCGTTTCTTTCACGTCCCCCTTCTCGCGGAAGAGTTAAAAAAACTAATCTGTTTCTCTTTTTTTAAGGAGGGATTCCTTCGGGGATTTACTCGGAGGAAACAAAGGTTCGGCTGAACAGTTTCCCGAGGAGTATCTCGCTTTGTCATTTCCGCGAGATTTATTTTCCGTGGATTTGACTCGGGACGAGGATTGAGTTAAACTGTTCTTGAATCCTTGATTAAATTTAAAATTTATGGTTTCTCTTTGATACCTGTAGTGAGAATTTTTATTTAGAGGATGATATTTCATTATAAAATCTTTGTGATAGGATTAAAAACAAAATTGGATTCTGTTGCATCCCGATATAACATTACTCCTCTTCTCAATTTAAGCAAAATAATTGTAAATTTTTAATCCCTTTAGGCAAAGAAAGGACATTTATGCTTACTTTGTATTGTGTACATATTATGTATACATATGATGTTTAAAATAGAAGGGTAAGAAAAAATTCTATTTAATCAGCAAACTAAAATTTTGGAATTATGAAAAAAATAGTTATGAGAAGCTTGCTAGTGAACTTTAGTATAACCACGATTATCCAGATTGGACTGAGACTGTTGTTAATTTGAAATAGCTAGTCAAATCGGACTATTAGAAATATACTGAGATTATAAAACAGTTTTTACTTTAACCCATAATGATTGTATTATTAAATTTTTCAATTTATTTAATTTTTTTCTCGCCAGGATCTATGTACTGGATAACAATGTTTAGTTCTTCCAAATGGCTGCTTATGCGTTGTAATGAATTATTAAGATCCAGTTTTAATTTCCGTGATAGTATGCATAACCTAAGAATGCAGGATAATTGAATCTTTAATTATTATCACTTATATGATTTATATGATCAACGAAATAAACTGTTGAATGGTATCATAATTTAGAAATGTTCCTTACCTGTATTAGAACGTTTAAAAAAGGGAATCACATTGTAGTGAGTGAATGATTCTGCTCCAAAAACAGAGAGATTTCGCCTTAATTTATGGTACATCCTGGGAGGATATACTGAAAGGTGAAAAAATCTAAAAATCCCCACAGTTTTATCCGAATTTTTCAACTTATCAGTCAGTCGGAGCATTCCCAGAAAGTTGATCTTTTCCAAAATATTTTTTTTTTTAAACTGACTTCTATAATTATCGTTTGTAAGGAATTTAAAGTACCATTTTCTTTCGGTGATGTTCCACCAATTTTTTTCTAAACTTAAAGTTGGCTTTCAAATCTTAATTTCTCCCTTTACTTTCCGGGTTTTCAAATTTTTGAAAGCCATGACAACCTTCCTCTCCCACACTCCAATAATAACGATCCCCTTTCAGCCACTGGAATGAGCAGCAAGTTACCAAGAAGTCTTGTAACACATTCTTTTTGATAAAAGAGTTGTTTTTAGTTAATCTGATTGATTTTTATTATTTACAAAGCTCCAAAGCTTCATCTAAGTATGTTTGCACTAGAAATAACGAATAATAAAACTGTCCGATCATAAACGTGGAATAAAAAAAAAATAATTGTGAGACCCAATAAGCCGTTAAGAGAGGAATCATTTATCACGGCAAACAACCGCAGGCACTGTTGATATCTTCTTCCCTGAATCCTCGCTTAGGTATTTCATTTATCAAGGAAACCTCAGACTCCAAGAGGGAAATGAAGATAAAGATAAATCGAGTTCTTTATTCGCCGTCTCTTGTAGATAGTGTGAGAATGTGCAACTGCGTTTGCTGCGGCGTATTTGCATAACAAATAAATTGTAAATCATGAAGTTATAACGACCAGCTTGTCAACATTGCCGTGTATCCGACAATAAGATAAAGATGTGTGCGTTCTTACGGCGCTAACCACAAATGTTCAGTATGCATGTTTCCTTTTTTTAGTCTGATCATTTGAATTCTCTACCTCGGAGGTCTCTGATAGTTTTAGTTTCGTTTGTACGAATCGACTACTCTTCGAAGCTCCAAGGTAGTTAAAATGTTTAGTTCCTTTACGTACTTCTGTTATTATGTTGCTTAATTTGTCCTTAAATACAGATATCTAAGTAATACGATTTTGAATGATTTACTTTCATTATAAATTTTACATGTGAACAAAATGAACGGGTGTGCCCTGGTGTTAGAACGCGGGAGGTATTTTGGACACGCCAGCTACAACTCATTGAAAATATCGAAATAATTACATAGACCTATAATTTCTTTTATATTATAGAGTCATTTGATTTACTATTCTATTTTAATTCTAATGCCGGTTTTAATCACCCTCTCCCACTTTGCATCTTTCGCCCTTCCTCACTATCACGTTATATTTGTTTCTTTAAACGTTATTGTGACAATAAAAAAAAATTATTGTTTATTTGTGCATCTAATTTTTTAAGACATACTTAAAATAACTAAAGCTCTAATCATAAACTGTCTATCTTCATTTCTTTAAAAATGGACATGGTACATTAAATGATTTTAACTTTATAGACATTGCAATGTATGAATATTGGAGATATCTTCTAAAACATATATAATTTCCGAAAAAAATATTTTTTAGGTTTTAGGAATATTTATTTTAAACCAATTAAGAGTCTAATAATTTTGAAACCTTATTGCACATCTACAGCATTACTACTATAATTGATTTCAGCTTCATTGATAGGTACTTTCGGTTTCGAGATATTGTGATTAATAAATCAGTGACATTGTGGTAAAACGAACAACAGACTCAGACAGACGGGTTTTAGTAAATTAATGTGATTGTAAAAATCTTTATGAGCATGGTTATTAAGTATTTTTTCTTCATTTATATTGAGCGTTCAAGTACTTACGAACTGAAGGACTTTTAGTCACACTTCTTTATCCAACTTAACAATACTGCTGGTCTTTAGCCGAACAGTAAGAAAACAATCTGACAACTTTTAAAGGGGCTGTTCTGAGAATACCCACCTTTGAGGAAGAGGGAGGACTCTTTGTGAAGTTGTATTAAGAACGAAAGTTGCTCTTGGGCGATTGTTAGGGACGCTGAGGCAATGTGAGTGAAAACAATTGCTCGCAAAAAAGGAGCAGTCTCCCGAACGAATCGAAATGAGCTTAAAATAAAAAGTTTCTGGTTCGTCTTTGAATCAGCTTTCAGCTGAGGGAATGGGAGAGGGGGGAATCATTAAAGTTTGTATAAAGGGAGATGCGGTGGCCTCGGAGGGCTTAGCAGTTGCTAATCGGATTGGAAGAGGCTTCGGCCGGCGGTAAGGAAAATAAAGTCAGCTGTCCATGAAAGGGAGGTACCTGCCCATCTCTACTCGCCCATCCTATTACACTTTCCCGATTAGATCTGCTGTCGAGTTGTGCTGCGGTTGCAATGTAGTGGAATTTAGTTGAGGATTTAGTTACAGTTGACTTTATTGTGGCTGGGATTCAAAGACAAATATTTTGAGAAAAGTCTAGTTGTTGCCTCTTACCCTGACAGTTAATGTACTAGATAAGCGGCTTGCATTTCAGGACAATTTTACTGTATGTGTACTACAGTTAATTTATCCTTATCTTATTATGCGGAATTATCTATTTTTTCATATGAAAATAGTATATATTTTTTTAAATTATCATACAATATATGTTATTTATATTATGAGATAATGTCATGAGCTCGTTAGCTTGAATAAGAAACTAGTATCATTTCTATGTACTATGAAATTATACTAATTCGGATTTTTTATTTTTCAAACTGAAGTTTTAAATTTGAAATATTGGTAATTCCATCTAGGAGAGTTTAAAATTATGTTCTATTTTATCCTTATATTATAGAATGATATATTTGGCCCTTTACATCGTTAAAGCTTATCCTCTGATAAATTGGAGGGTCAGTTACCAATTACAAAAATTTAAAAAAATACCGAGATGGGCCTATTAATTGGAGCTGAAGTACATATTTCATTCAAAGGTATGATTATAAATGTATTCCTACATATATTCTTATGAAAGAATATATTCATGTTCATATGATCATAGAACATTCTTTGCGCGTTGTACTCCTGTCCTGAACTTAATTTTTACATTTCTACAAAATTTACCAGGCTTTGCGATGTATGAACTTAATGAATCCATTATTTGGTCTTTCTATTTACAAAACATACCTTACTGTTTTTTGTTTTTTTTAGGTGAATTTCAATTTCTCATTTCATATAAAATTACAATATCAAATATATTTTATATAATGCATTGTGGCATTTACTTTGCGCTCTTGTCTTTCTCTGCAACCAGTCTGAGGGCAATAATGCTGTAAATTATATTAGCTCAATAAGAATGCAACGAATTTTTTAGCCCAAGGGTGAAGTGGCGAAAATATTTGGGAACCGCTTAAAAGTTTAAATTAAATCCCGTTGAATGTTACACATGCCTTTATAAGGAAAAAACTAGTGCTGGATTCAATTAAAATTAGTTAACTAAAATAAAGTTGATTATTACTTGAAAATATATATTTCACTTAGCAGATTGTAATGTAATAAATCTAATTGTTTAGGAATTTATTAATATACAAAATGAGCAAATATATATGAAATTTCTGAAAAGCACCCAGTTAAGCCGGTTTTATGCTGTCGTCTTGTCCGTCCTAGCGAAAGAAATTTATGGTCTATAAAAGGACCTGTTGCTTCATCTACATTAATCTAGGTGAGGATGGGGCCCCTGCAAAAACTGACGTCCCCTGTCCACCCTCGTGTGTTCATTTTTCACACCTCTTCGACTTTTCTTAGTTTCTCGTCTTATTTATTCCTTTTTGTACCGAATTGAACACTCATTGTTTTACAAGAAAAGAATTAGATCCCCAGAATTCCGGGTAACCACCCATCAGAGACCCCCAGACTTAGTAAAACCCACTTAAAATGACTCACCCTTTCCCTTCCTCCTCCGCCCTACCCTCGCGCCCTATTCTATATAAAGTTTAATGAAGGCCCTATCTCCCATTAAACCTAATTCAAAGAGCAAGTACCTTGGCCAAACTTTACTAACTCGGTTTTTCCATTTTCCGTCCCGACTTTCCCCTTCTAACCGGAAGTAGATAAGGAATATAACATTTATTTAACACCCGGCTATCCCCTGGGACAAGAGAGTAAGGTTCTTATTTAATTAAAATCTACTCTTTCATCTTACTCCATGAGGGCGAGGTTTCGCCTTGGCAACTTCTATACTTTAACATGTTGTTCTTATGAATATTAATCTATTTACGTGTATCCTCCTCAGTGTGTTCAGTTCCCTCAAGTTGGAACGTTCCCTTAACAAAGAAGTTTTAGTACATTCTGGAAGACCTAACTTAAATGTTGTCTAAAGAAAACAGAAATTACCATTTTCTCGTAACGTTTCAATCCTTTTATAGTTTAGACTGCTTAATTATTTCTTTTGATACTTAATTAAGAAAGTTTCTTTCCCCCTCTTCATTTATTTCTCAAATATGAACCTCTTTTTCAAAACTTAAATAATATTTAAGTTCAGGAAACAATTTGGAAAGAACTATAAACTGTTTCCCCTGTTAAATACAACAATTATTAATAGGAATTAATTCATCTCATATTCACATACAGTTTAAATCAATTAAACAATAGTGAAACAAATAATAATATAAGGAAATTAAACTTATAGGTAGCATACAAATTTTGACACAGCCGTTCTTATGTTGCATGTTTACTTACAGTATGAAGGTTATTCCACCCTGCTCTAAATTGTGAAAACTTGCATGGAGCAATACCAAAATCGGGGCAAGTAGTTTGACTGGTACATTTTTATTTATTATCCAAATGCTTGTCTATCATACATAGGGGTAAAAAAGCATTCCATGTGCTGCAGCAGGCTCGACTTGTGTTGCCATTTTAGAGTCGGGGGTATATTTAAAATTGTATTGCTTAACTAGTATTTTATCATAGCTAATTTAATATATTTTAATATGTATCTAAACGTTTTATGATCTAATAATATTCCTTTTTTTTTATTGTATAGAAATGATTGCCTCTATGTGAATGAGAAGATGATAAGTGTTGCGGTCATACTGTTTAGTTGATAAATTTGCCAACTATTTATTTATTAATAAGCAATCAATTAATAGTTGAAAATTATTTTATTCTTGGCCGCAGTCTTTTCCATCTCCTGCTGGTTTCTTTTATTTAATTTCCAACGTTTAATGTATTTCCAATTAAAGTTATTTAATTTACTTTATGTCTAAGTTAATTACCCTTTAACTATATCTACAATGCATTCTTGGTTATGTGGTTTATATTTATTTGGTAATTTAATTTTAATTATTAAATATTGGCTTGTTTGCACCACAAGTTTATCAGCTGGAATGATTTGCAGTTAAAAAAATCAAAATATTAGCATGTTGATCCTTAATGTTTTGATTTTAATATTTAATGTTGTGCAATAAGAAATAAATAATAACAAGTCCTAATCTTGGTAGTACACATTTAGTATTAATTATTAAACATTTACTCAGTATCATTTTGATAATGCGTTCATCGATGAGAACAATTAAGTTTAGCTAATGATTTGAAACATTTTGTTTAGTAAAAAATAAAATAAAATAACTTAATTGATTTAGAATAATATATTTCAAAAGTATTATCTATTATTGAAAGAATACAGTCGACTATATGAAGTAGATTAATTATAGATATGTTTCAATTTGACAGCCCTGCAAAATGGGACGAAACGTAGGTTAACAATAAATAGTTTTCTTTTATTATTTTGATACCTTTATCGATCACCACCCGGACTATCTTCCCTACAATCTATAATCAATTATGATGTATATTATTTGCTATAGATAAATTCCGAACAGGTAATAAGGCAGTATGAACAGTATTGGCTACACAATGAGGTGAAGTTCCAACACGCACTAGCTTACAAAGGGATGTTTCATTACCACTGGCGATGAATGCATGATAAAGTTTGCCCGTGCCCGCCGGTTCATCAGAGCTTTGAATAAATAGCGGCGGTTATCGAATTGCGTTTCTGCTCCAGCTCTGTCGGACGATTGCCGTGTTCATTATTGCTCTGTTTTCTATATGGCGTCGGGGCAGATGTCTGCAACGAGCTGCAATTAGGTTTAATTAGACACGGAGGAAGAAACTGATGATTGTTAAGGATGAGTGATTAGTTCGAAATATAGCAAGTTTCTTTTCGAAGTTTCTAACTAGTCGAGAATAGGGTATAATTTATCCGTTTTAATTGCCTTAAATTACTGCTTATTTCGACATTTTGTATTATTCTGAATGATCTGGCTGGCAGGTTCTCTATGAGTAATATGTTTTGCACACCACCGCTTCATCATAACATTTTCAATTCCCTGTTTTAGGCTGTGCTTACTACAGAGAATTAAACAAATTTGACCCATCGTAAATTGGTATTTCGTTCGTTGTGTTTGTCAGACCATAACTAGCCAATTAAGTTACAATGATGCTAAATGGGGTCATTAAGTGATATACTACGTAATGAGTAGTTTCAGTGAAGATATATAGGACCAATTCTTTTCTTTATAACTGTATCATTAGGTTGTTATTCTTCAATACCAGCCTTGTGGAGCAACTACATAGGGGTAGTTAGTCTTTACGTTTACATGTCCCATGATCTTTAGAAGACTGCACATTACACTGGATATAATGCAAATGAGGCTTCATTACAATTTTTTTGTTAATGAATAAAATTTATCTTTAATTAATTAAGAATACGAGCTACCACACATATATGCATATTTATTTATTGATGTAAATGAAAATACAATAATAATAAAAATGATATACAAGTTAGTAAAATAATATGAATACATTACCAGTAAAAATAGACAGGTGAACAAACTAAATAATAGTAAAATGAACAGAAACAGGAAATAACGACTATAAATAAATAATAGATATTTATTGAAATTTACAGCTTCATACCAAACAACAAAGTAATGATGTAAGAAAATAATAACTTGGGTTTACTAGCACCTTATTAAAGAAAGATGAAAGTTTTAAATCATTGAAGAGTTGTCATTTTTAAAATAAAAATCATTGAAACTCATTCAAACCTATATTAACAATTTTTTTTATTGTATCTTCAGAACAACTGTTGCTAATAAAGGTTTTTTTTACACTAATTTATTTCGTCCTAGTAGCTTGGTGCTTAGAGACAGATCTTTGCACACCTATATTGGAATATCATCTTTGTTTACTGAAATTTTTGCCATAATTGTGCGGGCATGTTTTAGCGTTTAACTGCCAATCTATTCTTTTTTTATGGATGAATCTATTGTACCATCAAGATCTAGATGAAATAAGCATCTAGCTATCCGTCAATCTTTGCTGTTTTCTTTATTATCATTTCAAATAGTCTCCAAATTCGTCTGAGTTAAGGAGAAATCGTAGCAATTCCTTTTCCGCCTCACTATACCCTTCCCTGGTTTTTGAGGAAACTTCTCTCCATTGTCTAAAGTTTAATCCGGCTTGTTTGTTAGAGTCTAAGATTCGCTTGAATAAGTCATTATTGGAAGGAGAGTGTTTTTGCATAACACCTTTTTAGTTTCTCCGGAGACCTCTGTTCTCCGAAATTTAACATTTTGCTATAAAAAAAGTTTTATAGTGCAAAGTATGTAACATAACAAATCTATTCTGCATGTTTTTTTAGACGAGTAACAAACATCACCGCTATTAGCAGTAAAATAAATAGTATTTTCCTGATGTTGAGTATGTATTACAAAGTCCATCTATACTTATCATTATTCTGTAGTTCGTCTGCAAAGAAAAGCTTTTATGTAACCTAAGAAAGCCTTACAAAAATTTTCTCGTTATGTTTAATGAGACGTAGTAAGCAGATTATTTTCCCTTACCTCGGGTTGCCTTGAAACTAATAAACAAACCCAGCAAGAGAACAATTTCCATGGGTAAACTGTCTCGTAACTTAAAAAGCAATCTTTGTCTGGAGTCGCTCGGCAAATTGGCATGTTTTGGGGGGTTTCCTTTGTAACCCGGGAGAGGGCGAAATTAAAAAAACCGCCCCTAACAATCGCACGGTCCCTTTGAAGTGAAAAAGTGTAATTTTCAATATAGCCCCGTAGACGGTCCTGCGCTCTGGAATATCCCCTGGAATATGATGGAATTTAGGGCGATCTGGAAAACCACCTGTTTCCAGCCTGTTTACGCTTAGTAATTAAATTTTCCGTTTGCTTCAACCTGTGCAGAATCCAGGTGAAAAGCTGCTGAGAAAATTTTTAAACTCCTCTTGTCAAAACCTTTTTACGTACAACCTGCCACTTACTCTATACAATTGATGAGCATTTTCTCTGTTCATGCGATATTATCGTCATCCTGATATTTGTCACCATATTGAAACTTAACCATGAACCATGGTGATCTTAAATACAACAATTCGTAAACGTGTATAATATTCGTTTGTTTGATTACACGAATTGAAAAATATAAAAAAGATATATGTTCCAAATTTTTAGTCCTTTTTTTTTCAACTAAAACTATTAAAAATCTCATTTTCTTCAGAAATTTCCAAGACCTTTTAAAGATCTTTTTCTATTTTTTGTATCGCATTTCTTAATAATTATGTCCAATCGAATGTACAGTAATTGCAATAACTCAATCAAAATGCTAATGAATGTGTTAATTTGTATTAAAATATCTCTGAGATGAAGTATAGTGATATCTTAAAATAAATTAGACGTATAAAGTTGCCATTTTCCACAACAAAACCTTGTTGCTGAAGGTATGCTACGCCACCAATAGAATTTTATTTGATTTTGCACTGATTAATTCAGGACTCCTCTAGTTTAAATACTATCAACGTATTTCATTAGTGTTTCGATTGATGCATGCTCTGATATTTTCCCCTGAAAAAATCAAAAATGTTCCTTAAGAGTGGAGCCTGAGTATTCCGTTTTCCTTTTCAAATCCTATTTGTTTTGCCTTTGAGTTGAGAGAATTAGCCGTTTATTTAATGTTTTCCTTTCGGAAAAAAATAACTCAATCCCCCCTCCTTTTTTTTTTTAAGATTCATTTCTTTCCCCTAACCGCTTTATGAAGATTTCAATGTTTTCTCACTTTTCTTTCTTTTCTTTTTTTTTTTTTTTTTTACTTTGAAATGTATTCAGATCCAACTTTTAGTAATAACATTTCCGTTTATGCAAAAGTCCATCCTTTTCGTCTTTTCAAGGAGGGCTCTTATTTAACTTCTTAATGAAATTCTTTTAGCTACTTGATAGGTTTTTACCTTTTCGTTTTTTCATTATTCCTGGTTGACTGCGGACTTTGAGAGAAATTAAATTAAGAGAATCACTTATTTTTCAAAGATCGAATCAGTTGATTTTGCTTACATAGTGATTTATTTTTTTTGGTATAAAAAAAAAAAATAAGATATTTATTATTTTAATATGACATCATTCTGGTTATTGGTTAACGTATTGTGGATTACGATCCCGTTTTCTCGGAATGCTTGGAATATAGTTTCATAATTAAAACTAAAACATTTAAGAAAATGTAGAAATCTCAATCCTATGCATCGAAATTAATTTAAGTTCGAAGTGACAATGTACACCATAACAGATCTTAGTTCTTGAATGGTTTGTGTTTTAAATATTAGTTTCAATTTAATGAGGATAATAGTTAAGAATAGTTTTATACCTAAAACTAAAGAAACGTTCTTAAAAATAATTTATTCTTGTTAATTTTTGTAAAAAATCACTTTCTGTCATTTAGAATAAATAGCAACTTAACATCTAATAAATAGCTTTATTGTTCAGATATAATTCGTTAGTTTTCGAATTTTTATTTTATGTAAGTACAGGATTACTTAAGTGTTTTTTGTTTGTTTTTTCATTTCTTGATAAAATATTTTTATATTGTGTTTGTCCGTCAACAGCTACAACTCGGCGTGATCTTGAAAAAGTCACCTTGTATAAACGTTGTTCCAAAAAGCCGTAGTTCCTTACTCCGTAGTTACTAAACCTCTGATCCTCATTGTATTGTAGCGTTTCACATTATTACATCTACATGTTTTAGAATTTCTGAATATGTAGATAAATATCCTGAAACCTTAATAATAATAATAATAATAATAATAATAATACTTAATAATTATAATTTAAGATTAAGATAATTTTTTTAAATTAAATTTTTATTTATTTTATTACTGCACCTTTTGAAAAATTAGCTTCATTCTTTTGTAAAATTATAAATATTGAAATAATGTATTTTTTTTAAATTAATACAAATATTTTATTTGTAAAAATAATTTATTATTCATTTCTACTCTAAACTACCTCGTAATTGTTTGCTATATGCATTTGCAAGTGCGGGTCACCCACTACATTTAGTTAAGTAACCACTATTGGTGGTTAAATGGTAGTTCCTGTTTTAATTGATAATTTAGTGGGCAGTTCACTTGCTTGGTACCACTCTTGTTTATAAACATTCGAAATTCATTGAAATTAAACTATATAAATGTAAGCAAATATATCTCTACATTGGAACTAAGTGTCATCTCCTTATAACATTTTTTTTTCCTTTGTTCGAAGAAGAATTCAATTTTTAATTCGATAGTAATTAATTAAACTAATTATTTTTTCTATTATGAAGGACTATTTTCAGATGTTTATAATTGACGGCAGTAAGAGAAACAGAGAGAACTCATCCAAAACAGCCCTGTTACTCATAACAATGGGTGAATATTTCATAGAAATGTATGCCGTTTTTAAACGGAGAACGATTAGGTACGGTCCATCTAAGCGAAGACAGACGGACGACAACTTTTGGGACGGGCACCAGAACTGATCTGCCGTAGGAGTGTTTGGCCGCGTACCAAACGAGACCAGAATAGAGGAGGATTTGTAACGTTTTATAAATCATTTCTCTCGAGCCCGGGTTTGGGAGCCGTGTCAGTGGGCATTTGTTAGCCGTTAACACTTTGGGAACAAATCCTCGTACAAATGAGTAGGAGATTCATTACGCGCACATCTGCGGACTATAAAACTTTGGGATTTATCAGTGATGTATTCATCGTATGCATTGGATATGGAGATATAATCCGGATATATTAAATTTTAAAAAATAAATTAAATAAAATGTTTTATCTGAACTTAAGTTATTTTTATAGACTAACCAAAAAAATCTTAGATTATAACTATTTTTTTAAAACTCAATGTACTGAAATATTATTATTTCTTTAGTTCTATGCTCCTTGTAAGTTATACGGGTTTTGCTATGTCTTGTTCTATTTGAAGTACATTCTAGCTTTGGGAATCATTTCTTAGAACTTTGTTGATAAAATAAAAAAAGAAATAATAAAGAAAGAGGAAAAAGGATACGGATCGACTTCTAATAATTCATCTCCGTTGAGAAGGAACAAAAGAGTTTCTCCCTCTAAGCTTTTGCAATAATTACAGGGTCCGTCTCCGAGGACTGGTCCAAGAATGGAAATATTCAAGGCAGTGTACTTAAAAGTGTTCCGGTTTCGAGTGGAGTCCCTCAAGGCATTTCATTTCGTACCTCCTTTTTAATACTAGTTTTCTTTCATTTCTTCTTCTTATTTTTTTTCCTTTTTTTATTTTTTTTTCTCACCCGGTATAAGAGGTATTTGGATAAGTTTTCATTTTTCAAGTTCTTCGTAGCAACTGTTGGTTAAGTTAATTGGATAAGTGACTCAAAGTTTAATGAACCTGATTTGGATTGAATAGCAATATTAAAGTTTTAAAAAACTGATTTTTTGCTAACATTACAAAATATCAGATAAGATTTATATTGTCTTTATATTTGGACTTAGCAGTTTTGGAGGACTGATAATTTTATTATCAAAGCTCCTGAAATCGTGCAGACTTTTTTTAGCCAGAGTTAAGAACTTCTTTTGTAAGCTTTAAAGTTTTAAAGCAATAATGATCTTTGAACGTATCAAAAAATTGTATTAGAATTTATTAAAACTACTTCATAATACAATCCCCCTTAATTATTTAAAATGAGGCATGTTCTGCTTAGATCTTGATAAATATTTAATATTTTTTAGCTAAAATATTTTTCTCTTTTTTATTTTATTATTTAGATATTTTATTTGTTTTACTATACAAATAATACCTTCTCCTACGTTTCATGCTTAAGAGTTGTAAATATTGGCCGATATCTTATTTTAATTATTGAGTTGTTGCACTTCATTGTGGGTAACGATTAAGTCCATTGATAAAGACCAAAAATAAAGGATCTCACCTCGTAAAAATATTTGGCATGAGTTAAGATACGTTCTAGCATATAAATATATGTATGAAATACTCTTCCGATATATGAGTTTCTGTGACGTCATTTAGTGCACTAAAATTTAAAAATATCTCTGGAGCATATCCAGGGAATTGCCGTGGGCTCTGGACTGGAGAATACAAAGTCCATGGAATGCCTTTAATCTGTCCATTGAGGGTGATATATTGGAGTTAGGGAGTTACTAACGGCCGCACTTTTCAACGCCGTAATTAAATTTAAAAAAAAAAAAAAAGGAAGTATAGTTAAACCCTTTTTGGTATTTTTGTTCATTATTGTTTTTTTCTTTCTGAGTTATTGTAAACAGTTTGTAATGTTAAGAAAAATATATGTATATTTAGCCTTATTAAAATAAATGGAATTATTTAGGTAATAACCTAGTCATATAAAGTAAATTGATGCATTAAAATCCCTTTTACTATTATGTTTATAAATTAATATTTTTATTATTTGTTATTTTTCCTTTAAAATATTAAAGATTGGTCTGGGGTCAGTCTTTCTTTACACGCATTGCATTTCAATATACTTAGCAGAATCTTAATAATTTTATTTTTTTTTTAGTTCTTACAGTCGACGCCGTAACGACATGAAATTAAATTATGAGATCTCATAAAAAGAAAATTTTAAACCTCATACTTAAAATTGTAGTCAAAACAGGTTACTACCCTGTAATTAAGATATTTAAAAGAGCTATAAACAACTTTGCATGATCGCTTAAATTTTTTATAAAAGTTTTTAGATGATAATTTAAGCCATGGCATGCAGGTTGGTTGTACAGCTTCATTCGTGCTAAAATATGCCGTCAGGTCAACGGTAATCTAGGCTCTTAGAGTATTTTAAACCTCTAAGATTTCCTTCGGTCAAAATGTTACGGTGTATTATTAAAGAATAAATGAAGAATAAATTTTTCAAGATTTCTTCTTAAAGTTCCTATAAGATGTTTTAAACATATTAAATTTTGTAAATGGTCTTTTGGAAACTGAGAGAATGTCTTTTTCTATTAGATCAATTAATATTCATATACTTATTATTATTATACATAATAATATTGTCTGTGTTAAAGACCAGATCAAGTCTGTATGAAAGTCTTAGATGTGGATCTCTAACTCTGCTAACCACTTAAATATCCTCGAAGATTGAAAAATAACCGACAATTATTATTCTATTTATATCCGCTATAGTGAAAACAAAATTAAAAATTTATATCAAATATTTTATTTTGATAAGTTCCATAAAATTGTATGCTTGATATAAATAATTAAAGTTATATTTTACAAGTTATATTATTTTATTTCAGTATTTTTGTCTTGAATGTTATTTTACTGTTTAAATAAAATAAATTGTATTCAATTTTAGTCTCAAAATTTTTTTATAAGTCTGACGTTTCCGCCAATTCGCCCATCAAGGACAATTTATCATTAACAGCCTTTATTATAAATGTGATTTTTGACAATTTTAAACAAATAACAATATTATTAATAATTTATCATACTCTAATATTTAAGATATTACTTTAATATTTTAGCTTAATTGAAATATTACATTTAACTTGTTCTTTATTATCAACCTCCAAAAAGATAAACTTAGATTTTAAATAAATAGATGAAAATTTAAATCCTCCAAATTTTAATTATTTATTTATAATTAATTTAATAATCAATAAATTTTGATGTTTTTTTTTTCTGATATTTTATTAGTGTCACTAGCAAAACTAGCGTTTCAATTCATACAGCCAGATAGTTATTATGAATAAATGAAACGATCTTTCTAAAATAAATATAGCTTTTTTTTTCTTTTAGTTTTTTGGATAAATATTTCTCATGCATATAACTATTTTTTCTTAAAGTAAATAATCGTTATTCATCTTTAAAGAAAAAATTGTTTTAATGAAATAACTATTATATCTATTATAAATGATTATTATTACTTGAAAATATAAATATATAAATTATTAATTTTTTTTTTTACGACGTTATAGTTTTCGTTCAGTATATTTACAAATTGATTAAGTACTTACTAACTAGTAAATTTATAAATATTTACCGACCTTGGTAAATATTTGTCTCTGGTAATTAAGCATTCCTGTCCAATTGCGAAATCGTGTGATGGCCAAGCTAAATACCTAATGGACTGGCAATATCAAACAGGTCTCGTTCAATAATGTGTAGTGTTTGTCTTTCGCTTCCTACCACTTGTTGCCCTGAAAAGACAATAATATCAAACAAGTACGAGGTAAATTTAACGGATTCGAGGAGTCCTGGAGACGATTTAGCTTATTTTACGACCGCCATTTTCCGGGATGTCTATAATTTTAAGACGTTATTGCGGTACTTTACACCCAACAGTATAATAAATGACAACACTGACAAATTTCACTTCCTGTCCCATTGTAAGACCACAGAGGACTGCTTCCGGGACGTGTGTAAAACTGACGAATTTTATAGGTGCGTCAAAAATGGCGTTGGGTTTATAAATAGTAGCACCTAACAGCGGTGTTCAGACATGTTTCGTGACAATTCGTACATCATCGGATCTCCTCGGCTTGCAGACATCCTTTTTGCCCGGGCTGCCAAATCCTTCCTTTTGATGTGGCCGCCAGGGCTATGAAAGATATCCGCTTTGGATAGGCACTGTCGCCGCGAACTCCCATTGCGGTAAACAAGGTTTTGGAAAATGAGATAAAAGTGAACTAAACACAAAGGATGTATCTTTTCAAATAGATTATTTTGTTTGAGTGGTTATTGCATTTTATTGAAAACTTGTAGTAATGATCTTATTTGCTTTTTCTTACACTACCGTCCAGGATTAAATAATTGTTTATTTTCCTTCACCAAAGTGTATATCCTATTTCGCATGCATGGTGTTATGAAGTTCACAGCTGATTCCTATAAAGGAGAATTCTTTGTAGTGTTTTTGGGACCATTAACTCGAAAATTGATTTTGCAATTCGCAATTAATGAAATATGATTAAAACTTTGGTTAAAAAATAAATTAAAATATTTTTCCATTAATTAATTCAATTAAAAGGATCTTTCTAAAAACGTCAAGTGTTAATAGAACTACTCAAAACAGTCAACTTGAAAAAATTCCAATCAATCTACTCAGTCTATTTTTTCATTAATCTTTTTTTTTCAACTAATAATTAATAGATACAAGAAAATATGAATTAGACAGTATTTATGGTTTTACATAAAAAGTGCGCAGCGGATGCCCCTAGTTGGCAGATTGACATTTTGCGTCAAAGATACAATTGTTTAACTGTACCATTTCCTGTGATGACGGTATTACTATAAAGCTAAATTTCATTTTAGTAGAGAATATCCAATCCGACGTAGAACGAGGAGCGCCACATGGCCTGCCGGAATTAAGTCCCCCGGGATGCGTCACATGTTGGAGACAGTGCCATCGCAATATCCCACCATATTGCGACTAGCAACTGCCTTTTGGATCCGCTCCTTTTTATTGTACAGCTTTAGGCGGGGTCAACTGTCGATTGTCCAATTCAACTAGGTTCCGGTGTTTACTTTACCGTTGATTGCCTCCGATTGGAGTTTCGAAAGACATTTGTTCTGATGGGACGTAAAATAGCGCGATTGAATTTGCATTTGTTTCATATTCATATTCTTTCGTTGAACTTTATAACAATACTTATTTTGACAAACCAATTTAATTTTTAATGAACTCTAATTACTATTATAATTGATATACAATCCATTGCATTCCTGTGTAAGTTACATAATCTGTACTAATGAGTTTTAATGTTATTTTATAAAACCAAGCTTAAGGGGTATTAAGAGTTGTTCAATGCTGTTAATTTTTTTTCTTTAATCGGTTTTTAATTAGCTCTGCTTTACACTTCATTGGTTGCATTCAATGCCTCATTTCTTTTCCTTCTAGTCATTTTTGTATGATTGTTTATCACCCTGTTTTATAAGAGTTGTTGGACGAAGTTCGTATCATGGAGTTTTTAGTTTAATTTTTTTTTTAGTCATTGATCAGCTCACTTTCTCTGAACATAGAGCTCAGCTTGTTAGTCTGAAAGTTTTCCGTGCTCAAGTCGGCCCCACTCTTTCCATTTTTTTTCTTTTTTATTCGTTTCGTCTTTCAATACTTAAAGTAAAATATTAAGTTTTCAGTATTTTTACCTGAACAATATTTACAGAGTTGTTGTCTTCTTCATCGAGATTTACGGGGGAAAAGGTGTGACTAATGAAGAAGCGGAGTAAAAATAGATAATAGAGAAACATGGAATTAAAATACTTTATTAATAATGTTTTTAAAATTGTGACTCACCTAATAATACTGTCACAAATTAGGCGCTAAAGAAAGGTACATGGTATACCCAAAACGTTTATGATATAAATTAAAACCTACTGTGTTTTTAATTGCGACCTGAAGGTGAAATAGAAAACTTTGTTGTTTATAGTTAAATTAATGTTAAAATGTAATATATATATGTAAAAGAAGGGTAGGTAAACATCACTCCCCAAATATTAGATTTGACCTTGGTTAGGTGGCGGTGGTATAGAAGAACGTAATGTTGTCTTAAACCGGTATTAGGCCATTTTCCAAGCCAATTAAAAACCTCTGAAACTCATTCAGTAATTTGTAACCACCATTATAATAAAATCAATCCGATTATAAAAATGAATTACTGAAATAGACGATAAATCGCCACCAAAGAGCTAAAACAGGAAATACTGGATGGGTGGCAATCCTGAATATTCACACAGAATATAATATTTCTATGATTGTTACAGCTTTTATTTCTGATTACTTTTACATTGTCATTTTTCGTGTTGCAGTTTCCTGGTTGTAAAGAAGCCTGTCAATTCCACGTTGAGTCGGAAGGCGGACAGAGGGTACCCGTGATCCAGACGCGGGGAGAAGGAGTGATCAGGGTGTCGGGAGGTGTAGCTTCCTGGCCCCGACCAGCCAGGCCCCACGGTCCCTTCGTCTACGTCCTCATGCGACGGCTGGGAGACAGGCCTTGGCGACAGATATCCCAAGGACTCTCAACTAGCGCTCGGGTGCCAGACGGTGGAGTTCTCAGGGTCCTGGTCGTAGATAGGAACGGCCTGGTGACAATCTACAGCCCAGGGTCCAAGTCCGGACTGGAGGAGGCCAGGGGAGTCTTGGAGTCGATGGGAAGGACGGATCTGCTCGCTCCTCTTCCACCGCCATCCCAAGGCAAGAGGATCAACACGGAAATCGCTCTTCCCACTACCAGTATTCCGACGGGGATCCTTGTAAGTTTTGGATTGAACATACTACAATTAAAATTTGATCTTATTAAAATTATTTTTATTATGTTATCAGGGTCTTAACCTTTTTTAGCATATAATCTACACTATTTTGACATAAAACAATTGATCTCACCCTACTTAACAATAATTTCTTGCACCCCTTTGGAAAATATTATTTATCAAATGTATCTATTGAATGTAATTTAACTTTAAAAACTAAATGTTTATAAAACCCCTGTAAACTGTCCAATTGTCTGATTGGTTCACATCCACTCTTTTTTGGACCACACCTCCCTTTCCCAACCAATCTCTTAAATTTAATCTGCAGTCAACTAAATCTATAGCATTGGATTAGAATGTAGTGAATATCTTGTCGCATCTCCACTGAGTCCAACAAGCTGAGACAAAAGAATAGACAAGGCTAATAAAAGTTGTTATTGGTTAAGGATTACTGTTCTAGGTCTTGAATTCCTTATATAACACTTACTTAAAAAAAAAAAAAATTAACTTCTACAAATTTATTTGCCTTTTCTTAATACTGATGTGTTTTTATCACTGATAAAAAGAAGACTATTTTGTTCTTTTTGATATTAATGACCACTATTTCTCAATATTAGAGGTAGTATAAAATCTGAAAATATGTCAATTGTTAACTTAACAAGCTAATTGATTTTTTCACAGGAGGACCGCCGAAGCGAAAGGCGAGGATGGACTCTGCGTGAGGTGAGCCTGATCCATCAGAAAGTTCTTGTGATCGCCGAGATCGCCTGGGAAGCAAGGAGGTTATCCAGGAGGCCGGTCTACTTCGTAACATGGGAGGTCGATGGTGGAGGACTCAAGGGTAACCTCTTCACTGACTCCACCTCGGTCACACTGTCACTCTGGCCTGATACCGTATACCATATCCAGGTAGGAGATTATCTCTTATATTATCTCAATTATTGAATCAGATCTTTCAAAGCCAAAGTTCGGTTTTCAAACGATATTTAGTCTTTTAGGGTGGTCATCTAAAGATCTTTCAAATGATATTTAGTCTTTTAGGGTGGTCATCTTAATAATCAAAATTCATTTAATGAATGTGAAATTATTTTTCTATATTCTTCAATGATGAAACTTTTTAGTAATATTGTGGATTTATAAATAAAATATCTGGTGTTGTATCACGCTCAACTTTCCTTACCGTTTTGGTTGCAAAGTGAAATATTAAAACTGTTTGCTGTTTTCCCCGCTAATTTTAGTCCGATACAGATTTTCTTATTATGGTTATAGAATTAGTTTAGCTTATTTAACATATATTATCCTTCGAACCAGCTTCTAGAGTTTTCTGAAAGAATTATTAAAAACAAAACTAGAAAATTTGAATAGGTTTCCAGAAGAACCCGTTCAGAAAACATTATCACAAGATCAATACGTGGTATCTTTGCCAATGAAGATCCGACTTTTTTATTATATTACTGTTTTTTTAACATTATTATAATTAACGTTACACATAATCCACCATAAAATTTAAGTAATTTAAGATATCTTTCATTTTTTTCTTAGTTTTTATTCCTTCTCAACGTTTTTCTGTATTCATCGGAGAATTATTCTTAGAGTTAGGGTATGTACACAAAGTTAAATGCTGTTAATGAGAAGACTTAAGGCAAGTTCAAATTCAAAATGTGGCTCCTACATGGTTCTAACGTTTTGGAGTTACGCTGTATAATACTTTTTTTTTTTTTGTATAGGCGCTAAGGCCCGATTTGGTGCACCGGCTGTTTAAGACAAAATAATATAAAAATAAGTCCTCCTGTCGAAGAGATAATTGTATCAAATACACCTAACCAAATGGCCGAAAATGAGTTTTTGGATTCATGGCACACTGGGGGGTAGAGAAAATACCTATTGGTAGCACTCTAAATAGTATGGTATAAATCATGTTACGCCGTAAAACATCGACGGCCAATAATAATAAAAAATAAAACACCCTCTGGTTTTCAATGAATGCAAGTGTTAATTGTGGCAGGTGTTTATCAACTCATCGTGGCAATCATTAAAAAATATAATCGGCCACTTCAATTTGTAATCTATTGCTCAAATAAAACCTTAATTGGTTAATTGCATAATTGCCCAATTGTTCACTGAAGGAATGTTTTCTAACAACTCCGTTATCGATCTGGTACTAATTCTTCCGGCGTTATTGAATTAATGACTTTTATTTTTAATGATGTGTTGATGATTGTAGGGGATTAATGTCGTTTAATAAGCTGATAAATAAATGTTCAAAATGGGATTTCACGTCAGCCTTACTTGAGGAATTTCATTCTTTATTGTTAAATCTCGTTAAACAAACATGTAATAAAATATGAAATTAAACTATATTCAAGTAAAAGTACCAAACGATTCTCAAGCATTCAATTACCAAAATATAGTTGATCGTTTCCTTGAATTGTCCATTTTTTATTTATTATTTATACTTCTATTTTTATATTATAATTGTTTATATTTATTAATAACTTAAATTATTTTTCCTTTTAATGGATATGTTTTACCTATCAGAGCTGTTTTTCCTCCCATCATTTAAAACAAATTCATTTTTATATTTATTTATTGAAATTTACAACTGTATTAAAAAAAATACGAAAACAAAATCCACGTTTATAATGTGGTTGATGTTATTTTTAAAATAGGTAAAGTAACGAAAATCGTCTCTTTTTTTTACCTCTTTATTCACTCGCATGATTAGTTATAACAAAAAATTAATCGAAAAGCTTTTTTCAATTTTCAATATAGATTAAATGATTTTATGTTAATATAGATAAGAGGTATTATGTCGAGCTATATTGAATTATGAAATGAAACGAAACCTTATTTTAAAGCAGTGTAAATAACCACACAGAATCCGCTCTGGTGAAGTAAACCTCGCTCAATTTAAATAAGTGTAATCGGGCCACTGTACGCTACGAATTTCAATTTGCGGTAAACCAGGCGGGAAATTAAGTCATTAATTCCTGAAGAGTTGGCCCGGGCCATCCTCTGTCCTCCAGAGGCGGACCTTCGATGTCCGTTTTATAAATAAGAAAGGGAGAGTTGAGCCAAGACTGTTGGACCACTCGAGGATGGAATTGAATTGTAAACTGAACGAAGGAGGAGGGCGAATTGCCTGCTATTATTAGGAGCGGTTAGTCCTCTAGGAGCCGGAGTAAATTCGTAATCGATGGAAGCTGAGTCTTGTGGACCTCTTCGGTACCTTAGCATCAGCGAGTTCGTGAGTGTACTGAGGATAATGGCTAAGGTAATTGGGCGGCTAGAAAGTGAAACTGTTTCGAAAGTATTAGATTATTCTAATTGAACTTACAATGAGTTATGATGTAACATATGGGCTAACATTATATGGGGAGTCAATAAGCTATAATTAAACAAATATGAATAAAGCAATTGGAGGAATGTTAAGTGGCGTTGCACTCTAAATGTTGTACGGGAAGCCGACAATCCATTATATGCTAAATTTAATTTTTAAGAACAACGCTTAAATTAAATTAAACTTTAATTAAATTACTTAAGTTTAAAATTAAATTAAGTTAAAATTCTTCTTAAATTAATATTTCAAGGAATATGGCTAAAAAAAAATAATAATTATACATTTTTTCAGTCTTTATTTCTTTATTTTAAAAAAAATCTAAAATAATAGCCAAATAAGAGCTTCTCCGCTCTACCTGAAGATAACTTACTAACCCCACCTGAATGAGGCTAATATTTAGTTTTGTGGAAAGTGTGCAATAAAAATTTCAATATTTTTTTGTTTTTATTATTTTATTTTGCCAATGATACGATAAAGAGGTAGTCAAAATAAAGAGTATTGAATAGCCATTATTTATGCTTTCATCATGGTTGCAAATATAGTTGGAAACAGTTGGAAGGTTGTTAGTTGACTGTATGTAACAGATTCAAAAAGGAAGATGATCCGGTTGGCAGTCAAAAAAGGTACAAAAAGATTAGGAAAACTCTTTATTTGTAACCCCCGTTTGCAGAGCTTCGTCAGGGCGAATCCTGTTTTAGAATGAAATTGGGAAAAAACAAAAATGTTATTTTACTTCAAGGAAAAACCTTTAAAGCTTCTGTATTGATGCCTTTACTCAGAATCTAATAGGATGAAATCATGCTAAATGAAGCGATAGGTTGGTTACTAATAAATATTTTGTTTACTATATTTGTACCTTTGCAACAATCTATAACATGAAGTCATCTATTAATCTTCAATTTCAATTTTGTTTTAAATCGCTGGGGTAAAACAGGGGCCTGATTGGTAAAAGGCATCCTAGTAAAATTAAGTATTGTATTATTAGATGAAAAAAAATTTTTTTTTCTACAACCCTGGCGATTATCAGGTTGAATAAATATATTTGAAATCGTCACAAATATTTTCATTTATTATAACGTTTTTACTATCTTTCTTAGAAATTTTTAAATATTAGTAAAAAAGATGCATCCTGTCTGATACTGTAGAGTATTGATAGTTATAAAAAAAATTTTGTTATGTTATCTATGAAATACATGAGGTTAAATGAGAAGTATTTTTAATATAGTTATTTTTAGATTCAATTCATTTTGAATATGGCAACACAAATAATTTCTGGCATCAGGCTTATAGAAACGATTTATGTAGACAAATAAATAAATAAGGAGAACCTTTTAAATATGATAGTCATTTTTTTAACCATTTAAGATAAATTATATCAACGCGTTTCTCTTATTTTTCTTTTTTTTTTCTCATAAATATATTTCAACATAATATCGTTATGTACAATGTTTTTTTCCGTGCTGGATACAAACTTTTGGTTAGCTTGCTGTAAATGGGTCATCGCAAAGCATATTTAGTAGTCATACTATCGACTGCTTACTTTTGAATTATAACGAGGCATTAATTTATCATTAAGTTATTAACGAACTTATCCACAAGCGAATTTTTTTTAGTTTTACATAATAACTGACTCCGGTGAACGGTACAGATGTACTCGAAACATAACTCGTAGTGAGCGTGATGTAAGCTGAGATAGGAGAGATTTATCGTGACTTCCAATGCCATATTGCCATTAAGGACTATTTGCGTGTGCGCTCTTGGAGGTATTATGTTTAAAAAGTTAAGTTATAAAAGTCCGAGCTTGGGCTGCCGGATGGTGTTGAACCTTCGAGCCCTTGATTGAACTAAAGCCTTTCGGAATGTTGTTAAATATTCATCCGCTATTTGTCTTGCCTAATATTCTCTTTGCTGTTGACACTTCGGCTTAGCCTTCTGACTTTGTAAGGTTTTGATTTAATAAGTGCGTTTAATAAATAAATATATCTTCCCGGTTCTGAGTCTCAGAACTGCAGTTTGCTTACAAAGATACTAATGAAATGAGTTTGAAGCATATATAGCAATAGTAATAAGGAGCAAGGGATTGCTATTCATTACTGATTTACATTTGATAGTAATGAATCAGGAAAATGTAATATACGGTATAAAACAGCTTCGTTCAGCAAATTCATCTCTTATTCTTTGCTTCAGTAAATAATATTTTCAAAATAAAACCATTTTAATTTATTCCATAAATTAAATCCTGTTATACTGGCGAATTCAAAGGTAGACGAAGTAGAAATGGGGAGAGCGCTTCCCAAAAGGACAAAACTTTTAATTTTTGGAATAATTTTATATTTATTAATATTGCTAATAAAACCGAAAATGTCCCGATTCTACTCCCAATTAAACCCAATCAATTTTCTTTATACTTGAAGAAGTTTGTCGGGGGGTGCGGTCAGCAAAGAACAACATAAATAAACAAAACCATATTTATTTATGTTATGCCGATGTTTCGACCTCAATATGGTTTGTTGCATAAATATGGTTTTGTTTATTTATGTTGTTCTTTGCTGACCGCACCCCCCGACAAACTTCTTCAAGCATTAATCTACGGTCAACTATCTACACCTCAATTTTCTTTATAGATTTTTTCTTGACAGTTGGCCGTTATTTGTTAATTTTCGATACAATAGTTTAGCATTGTTGGGGTGGAATATTGAATTTAATATGTGATAATAGAAGGCGGCAACACTTATCTATAACTTAAAATAAGGCCGATTTGCTAAGTGTTATATAACAAGTTATAGAGTATTTAGCTCGCTTAGGCCTCATCCATCGCAAAGGGGGGACTGTGGGAATGACTTCATATATATGGCTCGTTAATGGGCTACATCTGGCGCCCGATAGGGTCGCCTCTATCTTAGTTAGGCTTTGTTTACGGCCAGTAGGGGCAGTTAGTGCTTCTGTGCTTTTATTGTTCTCGTATAGTTAAGCCAGTGAGATAGTTTTTACAAAGTTAGTCCACTTGTGGCCTGTTTATTTTCAATCAAGTATATTTATAGCCTCAATAATTCGAATTGTGTAATTTCTAGACTTAAGCTACCCTTACGAGGTCAATATATAATATGCACACAAATATATCAAACGTGTCAGTATTATTGTTAGAATTATATCCCTCAAACGTTCAATATATTGACAAAATCTGGTATTGACCTTTGAGCAATGTAGGACTATAGCTGCATTCTTGCTAAACTAATCAGATTTAGTTAAACTAGTTTAAACTTATTTGATATTTGAATAGTTACTAGTTTACTTGGAATCTATTGCAATACTTTATCAAAGAGTACTATTTACTAATGCTTACTGATTCACATATGTAATAATGGGTGTGATTATTAAGTTTATTAAAAGAAAAATTATAGCAAGTAATTTTTTTTTTTTTTTATTAAGAACTAATAAATGTAGTGAATAAGCCATAAAATATTATTTAAACATTGTTACCAACTGAAGAGAAAATCCCATACAGATAAAAATAACAAAAGGAAGTAAACTAACCAAAAATATATTATGTAATTCAGTAAAAATGCGAATTAAAAAAAATATATAAATAAATAAAATTATCAGAAGAACGTAATAAATAATAATACTAACTAAAAATAAAAAACACTTAGCAGTTTCACAATAACGCTTTAATGTTGTAAAAGTACTTGCATTGTTCCGAAAACATCGCCGTTTCAAAATGAATTTTAGTAAAAATGTGCTGATCACAAAATGAGAAAAATAAGAAATTATATAAGGACCACTACGGGTTTTTGTGATATTAGGGGAGACAGAGGAAGGCTTTTCCTCTAACAAAATTTTAAAATTAAATTGTAAAATATTACAAGGTTAAAATTATGAGTATAAAAGTTCAACTACAGACGTGTTCCAATATGAGTCTCGTTTCATAAAATTTGCACCCGTCCGCTCAGTAATGTTTTTCAGTTCCCAAGTCTACAATCCCATACACCTACTAGTTTGACGGTAGAACACATGTTGTCCTGTTGAAAAGCTTTTTTTGTTATTATAATCATAGTATAATATTGTGCTTTGAAAATTTCACCTTTCTGATCAGTATTAGTTTCGGTACATTATTGTTCATTCTTGTTCTCTGTCTTAGCTCAGAATCGAAGCACTGTTTGCTATTTTCACATAACATCTCCCCCCCCCCTCTCGATCATATTACCCTTCAAAAAGCTCTTTCCATTGCTAAAATATTATCCTCACCGGTAGCAATATAATTACCGGGGGCTTGCCATAAATATTTTTTTGTAAGGTCCCAACCTTTTATCCACTTAACGATCAGCTTTTATCCTGTTAACAAGGCGTGGGCTTCCCTGATACTGAAGCCATTAGTTATTTGACGGTGTAATTCAATTACCCTATTTCATGAACATTCCTTTAGTTCCAGAATGATGGTGGTTGAAATCTTTAAAGGTTTATGATCTTTCGTAGTTGCAATACGCACGGCCTCAATCGGCACGGTGTCCTGTTATCAAAAAAATGAAATTAGTCTTAAAACGTGTTTCTTATTTGTTGTTGTTATCTGGTTTAACTAAACTTAGAGATTTTTTGTTATTCTTCTATAAGTACTATCTCAGGGCTTATCGTTCGCATGATATTACTAACACTTGCCACACATTCCATTCATCACGCTCTGTACCTCATGATGTTTATTGCGCTTTATGGCGGGTAACGGTTTCTCCTAAATGATGATTCACATGCACAACAGAGATGTGAATTATGATTGGCGACTATAATGCAGTCTCATCTCAGATCTCCGGCGACAGTTGAGTCCATTAAACCATTCTGTAGCGCCACTTGACAGGTGTGGCAATAGGACTTACAAATGGCTCGAGGTCTGCGGTCTGTTACCATTGAAGTAAGAGATGGATGGCCTCTGGCTTGAAGCGGTCCAGGGACCATGACTCAAAATCTCGATCTGGAACGGTGCTCTTTCGTCCCTTGGTAAGTCGAATAGAACAAGCCTTCATATGAGCAAGTTTTTAAACTTGTTCTGGCGTAATTTTTATGACTCGTTTTTTCAGTCAATTTAATTTCTCGCTTACTATTGGTTCCCAATGCATATATTTTTTTATTGGTTTTCATTTTTATGTTATTGTCCTGCAAACCGTCCTATTGTGCTCAGGTAATTAAGAGATCTAGGAACTTTTGATTTTATTGGGTGCTAGAAAGAACAACCAAACCAACCATTTAATAATCTTGTGACTGTAATTAGCAATATCCAATTTTCAAACCATATATGATTCCCGGCACAGAACTAGAACAATATCAATAGTAAAAACTGATGTACTTCTCAGCCACAGGTTATAGGTATTCATAATTATAAGCGAGAAACTTTCCAAGTGACCTTTCGAATTTTATTGGTCCATTTGCCGCGGCTCTCATGTGATTGGTTTCAGCAGTTGTTTATGAGCCATCAATTGGTGACTCTTCTATGCTTGATGTCGCTCTTATTTAGACCGTGTCGCTTTGATTTTATGCCGGCATGGCCTCTAAGATTCTAAGTTGAACTTTATTTCCTGATTCCTTTCGCAATTTGGACGATAGTTAAACCTCCCTTACTACACATACTCGTATACCTAAAATATCATTTTTAATTGTACCATTGGTTTAAAATTATTCTGATCTCTAAAATATTTTTATAGATTGTATATATTTTATCAAAGTGCTAACAGAGAAGTCTAATTCCCTATTTAACTAACAAGTTTTAGCATATATATTTTTTTCTGTCCTGAATACGCCTTTAATGATTTAACGTTGACGGGTTAATTATTTAGTGTTATTTGAGTGGCTTTTTAATTCTGCCTATGATTTCGCCGATAGTTTTTGGCTTTATTTTTGAATTCTTGCTCTAATCAATTTATAACATTGTAAGTACAATAGTTCCTTACATCGTTTTAAATTTATTCCTTGACAGAGCACCTTTCTCGACTGTTTTATCCGGCTATCGAGGACTACTGCCACGTAGATTTAACTTGTATACTTCATTCAGAACGGAAATCACTAACTAATTCTCACGGTTTCTGCCGCTGGTCACCAATCTCAGATTCAAAGGAGGCAATTGATTAAAAATTCTCGAGGCAGAACTCTTGACTCTTTAGTCATTCAAGAAACCAGTAGCCGATACTCGGGTGATACTTGATGAATCTAAACTCGGCTCCATTATCCTAGTGGTTTGTCGCCTATTAATAACGTGCTTCCGGTGACTCGGTTGTTGTTTAGAACTCCAGTTTCCCTACCTCCTTCCTCCCCTCTACCAGGAGCTTCGATATAGAGAGCTCAAAAGCTAGAAAATGCCTATGATATTAGAAGTTTGGGCGCCATAATATCTCATTTGTTTAATCTGATTATTACTTCTTTTTATTTAAGTTAAGTTCAGAAATGTTCAAAATATTCTCTATTTTTTAAAGTCTTATTAAATTAACTGAGAAATTTTTATTTATTTTCTACAAATACTTATTCCATTAATATGAAATTTTCATTCAGGGCTTTAGCTTTTAGAATCGTGCTAATATTTGAATGTTAGTATTGCGTTAAATGATCTGCAAAACCCTTCAAATCAGTTTTGGATAAATTCGGATACAATTTTCTACGTCTAGTATAATTTATATTTTACGTTATTTTTCTTTCTCTAAACTGCAATTGTTTTGATTAAACCTGTTTTAATTTGTACTAATTATGTTGTCATATTCTTCCAATATGAAAATAAGAATTCAGTCCAAGTTTATGAATTATTTAATAACCACGTTCGTGGAAATCCTTCCGAACTCAAGTAATATAGATTCAATTTATATTCGAGTAATTGCGTTTGTTCTTAAAGATTCCATGTAAACTATATTCATATGTATCGATTAAGTGATTTAATATCTAAAAATATTAAATAAATATCTAAAGATTTTTGTCATTAAGTTCAGTTTTTTATATGACTGCACTGTATTATAGAAAGGATTTTAGAGAGTAGATTTTAGACAGGATGATTGTTCTAAATACGTTTTTTACTCAAAATTATTATTCATTATGTATGCTATAATCATACATAAAAATGTCTTTTCTGTACTAATTCGATTAAGTTTATCTTGACTTGTAACAATGTATTTGTGTTTTTTTGCTGACTACACCCCCTCCCCCCATACATCTTCTCTACTGATTAATTTACGGTAATAACTCCTCATTAAAAAACCCAATCTTTGTAATATGTAACCTTGTGCTCAATCCTTCGTATGATTCCACAGTTGTAGCAATTTTTTTCCCTTCCTACGCAATGGCGATCTCACAAAGCGACATCCTGGATGGCATATGTCGGGAGCAGACATCTGGAGCCGGGGCCACATGTTAGGATCCTGGAGTCCGGACAACAGAGCCATCCAGGCAATTAGCTTAATGTACCGCCCACTTCCTTCATCCGACGTCTTGGCCGGCCTCAAAACACGGGCCTGTCATCTTGTGTACACTCCCGGTTAGGATGTGGTCTGGAAAATATTTGTTGACTAGGCCACAGGCGACGCCTTTGAAGTCGTCTATTCCTCCATAGCTTGGTCTATTTAGAATTGGTCTTTGATCGCGTTACTGTGATTAATAATTGATATACGAAATATTAAATAAAATATATTACATTGGTATTAATATATACATCAATATATATTCATATTGTTTTTGTATAGGAAATAGTTTTCATATAGTATATAGACGAAGCTTCTGTTATAATTAATTTGTAAATCGGTAAATTACCGTAATAAAATTATTAATGCAATTTATAAGAAAATGTTTGTCTGTTTAGAGGAAAGTATTAAAAAAAGAGAATAAAAACGTTAAGATATTTTTAAACGTGTCAAAAAAATTTAATTGAAATGTTCTTAAATTTTGTCCGTATCCTCAACTGTTCCTTAAAAATATAAAATTGAATTAATTATCGATTAATTTTAAAATTTGTTTTGTCATTGTACTACTAATCATTGCATGTTTTTCTATTGTCTTATGTTGTTTTACTAAAATTATAGACATTATATAAAACAAATAGTATAATTATTATATTTTTATAATATTATATTTTTATATTTTAAAAAAAGGCACCTAATTTTTATTCATGAAGTGGATTTTTTAGTTTTCTATTTATAAAACTACATTTATTGTTATAATCATAGGAGATGTCAGTGGGGGAAAAATTTTAGAAGAATATCATTGTATTTTTATCAGGATTCCTTAAAACAATTGTAGTATTTATTTGTTTTTGTGGAATATATTTAACCAGCATCACTCAGCAAATACATATTTTCTCTCTTAGTTAAAATTGGATTACATGGTTCGGAAATACAAGCTCCATTTCTAAGGTAGATAGTTATTTGTTGAATTTTATTATTATTATTTTATTTCCAAAATGTTTTAATCTGGAACTTATTTATTGTCGTGCACAATGTTTAATTGATAATTTATAGCTTGTTATATCAACTACTATGCTGTAAAGGATTCCGTTTGTGATTATTTCATGTACTGAAAAATCTATCTACACAGGTTATTAATGAAAACAGGTTTGACTGTAAATGTACACTTTTCTTATTTTTGTTTTTTGTCGTCGGTTAAATTAGAATCATGTGAGCCATGTAAATTTTTATATCCATTGCACTATTTGCAATTCAAAGCTGCCCCAGTTACATTCAGTCCTCGTTCTGTTGTCCTGGAATACTTATAAGCATTTGATTGATAACGCATACATCATTCTATTTTTGTATTTTTTTCTTAACTGTATATCGGCTACTTATATTCATTACGTGTTGAACAATATCATCAGATGACAATAGGGAGAGGTTGTGTAAAAACTCATGTCGAGTGAGGTCGAATGTTGGTCTGACCTGGGGGTAAACCTGTTTATCTCCCCCCAGCTTATCTTCGGCCACCAGGCTTCCACTGCGTAATATCTTTTCATAGCAAATACATACACCTCTTTTTCATCCATTAAATTTTTTTTTATCTAAATATTTATATTCACTTTCACATATACGGTGGATTGTACCGTACTTTTTACTGAATATGCGAGGATTGATAACTCTTCATATTAGTTTTGTGAATAAAAGGGTATTTGTTTTGTTTTGCGGATCAGTAGATCTGTATTCGGCTTTTATGATGGGTTATTTCTGTTGATTTTTATTTATCCGAGCCGCATGTAAACTCTAAATCAAGTATCTGTTTATTTTGTTCTCAAAAATGTATTTTAAGCTTGGGTTCAGCCAGCTATGATAAGCATTGATTGAACATTTGTCTTTTCATTTTTTTTTTTTTTTAATTTTCATTACATATATATTAATTATATATAATAAAAACAAAAAATATTATTACGATATTCTTAATATACATAACTTCGCTTACTTGAAATCGGTCAATCAATTAGAGGAAATATAAAAAAATCAGTATTTTTATTCTGGATTTTAGGAAACCCTTGAACAATACAACGGTTAATAAATGCTAGGAAAACTGTATGACCTCCACTCAGTAATTTTACTTCAAATTAAGTATCGTAAATCGGAATAGTCTGGACTTTAACTATAATCCAAAATTAATGTTATATATATTCAGATATGTTGCAGCTGTAAATTTTTATTTATTTCTCAAATCCTGTAAAAGCTACCTATGATATGATATGATTTTTTGAGTACAAATTAAAATTCGTTCGAAGATTTAATAAACTACAAATATAGGGCCTGTGACAAGAATATAACAAACCATATGGTGAAAATTGTTCGTTTGAGCAGTTTCGAAAAAATCTACAAAAATTATGTTTTGTATACTTCATATACTGTAATATCTTAAGTAAGCATGTTTGAATTATGGTGTTAGGGAAACGAAAACAATAAATAACTTTCTGAAAAAACAAAGGAGCATTTTGGACATTATTATTGTTTATAGAATCGTGACTTGTCACTTTCTTGCCTTAAGCCATTTAAATATAGAAATCACAATGCGTCTTATAATGTCCCAAGAAATAATTTTTAAAATATCTGGCCTTGTTGATATGTCTGGGAGGGATAGAAGGAACTTTTGTCTTATTCGAAAATATTTGTAAGATTGAACTATGATATAATATTATACTTACCTATGATTTCCTTTGTTATAAATGTGCACCAGCATATTTTGACAAAAACCTACTTTTAAAATTAATTATTAATCTTTAGGCAATTATCATTTAAAATTGATTCTACTGCATCCAGTGCACAAGTATAAACGGCCTTTATAGCAAGGTACTGCTGCATAGGACGCAGTAATTTCCGCATACATTAGTAGCGCATACATTTGTGGTCAGCGTGGGGCCGTTAGTTCACACATAATTAAGGGTTGGTACCCCCAGAATTTAGTGTTGGCTAGAGGCTAAGGATAGTATCAGTCATCGTTGTTACATCCGCTACGGCGATGAAGATAGGCAAGTTAGATCGTCGGGCGAGTTCCACGGGTTTTTTTTTATCCCGTGATATATGGGAGCTTGTACGTATCGATTCCGTCGTTGATTTGTACCTGCCTACCTCTTGGGTTATGATTTGGAGTTGTGTTTGTTTTGTTGAGATGAATATTGATTTTCATAATGATAGTGAAGAAGGGGACATTACTGGAGACTTGGAATTTGTAGTTGTAGGGATAATTTATATACTTTCCCTCAAGACTGTGTGGTAGTTAAATAATTATTACATATCCATTACTGATTTATCGCTATCTGATTAAATTGTGATCAGATTTTTGGTTGATTGGAACTTGCAGCATGGCTGTAACCGTTTTTAGTCATCGCAAAGGGGATAGTTATTTATCTGTTTAGTGAGGCAGTAGCCATAGAAAGGCTTGAGCTTAATGCCATTCCAAACTGGGCTCCTGTGTGTGGGCTAGAGATAAGTGTTGAACATATGGTTATTCAATTTATTTACCTCCTTTGAGATAATCACGATCCACTATTCAATCAGCACCGATAAATCTCAAAAAGTGTCCTGAGGTGGGAAGCCTGGGTTATCCTATTATGCTAGGTCCTATCAGAGTTGGTTATCAAGTGCATATGAGCATTCAGCTTCCCACTAGCATCCATGTTTTATTAGCCTATTAAAATTCAATCTGTGTTTGATTACGAATTATTTCCAACTTAAGTTCCGGATCATAATCTGTAATGAACCTTACGTGGCCTTCTTATAGGCTACTTATTTTTTTCCAACGGAAATTGGAATTTGATGTGAACATTTTTTAAATATTTATTTATAACCTGTATAGACCAATTAAATGAAAGTTATTCTACTAGTTATAGAGAAATTTAAAAATGTTGTCCATGTGATTTAATTAAATTAAGGTAATTACCTCGTGATTGATTATATCTATGATATTTATGTTTCATACAGAAATATTAATTGATTAGACATATAATCTATGATTTTTATTCCATAACTTTGCTTAAGGATCGGTTAACAAATATTGATTTAAATCTATTTAACATTGAACGCATAAATATAGACAGAAAAATTGGCAGCTTTACAAACACTCTCCGAAATAGAACAGGGTTCCGTAGTGGCCAAATAAATAAACAGAATAGCAGTAAATAACGGAGGTTTAGCAGCCAAAAGGGGGTGATTAACAGATGTAGAAGCCTATTTTATAGGTCAATTTCCGTTCAAGTTTAAACAAAATTCCAGTAAAAACTTAAAAGTGAAATCTAAATAATTCCGTATTGACGTTTCGAAAATATATTAATTTTCATTTCAAATTCAAATTTATGTGATTATAAATGTTTATTTATTATTATTACCCTGATGAAGACCGGAAATTCAGGTCGAAACGTCGGCATAAAATAAATAAATATGGTTTTATTTATTTATGTTGTTCTTTGCTGACGCACCCCCCGACAAACTTCTCCAATCATAAATGTTTATTATCCCAAATTGGGTTTTTGTTAGTAAATTGTGTTTCAGGATAAATATTTTTTATATCCTCTAAAAAATATCTTTTAATAACTTAGAAACCAACTGGCCTTTATGAAAATAGGTTCAGAATTTTATTGGAAGATACCAAAACGGGCCTTACGTCTTTCACATCTATAATTTTTGAATGCCTATAAATAACCAACCAGATGTACAATTAGAGAAATAACATTGAAATGCAGATGAAAGGCAATATATCTCATATCAACAACCGAAAACGGATTTTGGAAGGTTTACCTCTGTTTGACTTAAAGGTTTTCTTAAAACAAACGTAAATGTAGATGTTCCTATAAAGACAAAAAATTAATATTTCCCATTCAACTGATTTATATTAAATTACTGATTTGCAAATTTATCTTACGTTATTTTGTTTTTTATTGAATTCCTTAATAATTTTTGTTATTATTCATAATATATACCTCCTTCACTTTTTAGAAAGTTTAAATTTTATACTCTAAATATTAAATAAAGATATTTTTCAACACCTATTAATATAAAGCATAATTTTATTTTAAAATCAACGTTTCATAGCACTCCTTCATCTTTAGGTTCTAATTTTCTTATATAATCATATATTACATTTACTAAATTTTATGTGTTGGTATTAGAAATGTATATTCTGAAGATGAAGGAGTACTCCGAAATTTTGATTTTTAATAAAGGTTTTAGAACGTACCTTCACCAAGTATTTAAATTATTCGTTTGCCAAAGATATGTTTTTTTTAAATGAATATTATTTATAAAGCTTATGGGTATATTTTCGGTGGCCGTGCCAGAAAAAGTCGAACTGAAACTTATCTTTGAAAGCTCTAAATCTGAGAGATAGTTAGCACGGAGTGGTATATGAGACAGTGTGTCACCATCAAGAGATAAGGAAGACACAGAGTGCCTCATATGGGCCACAGATTTAGGACCCAACAAAAAAACATCCGTGAGCTATTCCGTGTTTGGACGTGGCGTGAAGGGACGCAAGCAGGTGTTTCACAGGTGCACAACAGGTGACACCCTGCAATCCTCCAGGCCTTCGGTTATTGTTTTCCAGGCTGTTCCTGGAACTTTTTGTCGAGGAGGTAGTTTGGTCGTAGCCTGTAATCAGCCGGGTCCGGAACGTGTTTCGCACTGATTTAGAAACCAATCAGCATCGGCCTCTGGGAGAGGGTAAACAAATGGAAAGCCAATCACAACGCTCATTTAACCCACCACTTTCTGATTATCCCACTGTTTGCGCCATCTCCGTTTTCATATTCAATTAAAGCTGTTATTGACATTCATTGGCATAGGCCCTCCCCTTCTGTAAATACCTTCTCAATCCAGATGGATATGAGTTTCATGGTGTGATGTAATGACTATCGTTTCCGACTTTTTCTTATAAATCATTAAATAATTATTTGTGGAAGAAGCAACACAAATCTGCTATGAATAAAGCCAATAACTTTTAGCCTTCCAGTATTAAATTTATTAATTCAAATTGAATAATTGAAGAAAAATAAAATTGAAAAAAAAACAACAACATAATATATACAATAAACTTATAAACCCCATCTACTTACCTACAACCTCGTTTTTCTAGACATTTTTTACACACTGACAGAGATAATTTGCAAATATACATGCATATACATAAAACCATTAACAGATCTAAAACGTTTGTTTCCAAATTTAACTGCGTAAATTATAGACTCCAATTATCGAAAAAATGAGTTAGATGCATGCATCAAAAGGATCATTTTATGAGCTTTATATCGGAAAGAAAAACAATTTTTTGAGATTCCTATATGTAATTATTAAAAATTATTTTCACAGCTAAAGTGAACAAGTTAAGAAACCAAAAAACACATTTTAGTCCATTCAAGTTTCAAATACATAATATTAAGAAGTAATTTAAAAATATATAAATTTCACTCGAAAAATTAATTAGAAAAAAAATGAATTCTTACAATAATTTTGTCATTGGAAATAATTTGGTTCTTATAACAGTTCTGAGAGTTAATATTATTGGTATTTATATAATGTACGTAATAGTTTTTATTTCTTTATACCTAATAGCAAAAATAAAATAAAATAAATAAATGAATGAGAGATTAACACCTATGTGCTTTGAATTCATATTGTTATATTACTCAAAGTAATCCAAATTGGAATGTGCGTAGGGTCTGTTCTCTGTCCTGTTCTAATCCTCTCCAGTTACTCGACCCCCGTCCATCGGCTCAGTATAATCACATTCACAAAGGATACAGACCGTTCGCCCTAACTGTACACTGACAGCGATGGGGATGAAGTGTACTCGAAATATGATTCGTTTTAAATTAGAAAGTTTATCTGTGCGAGACATTGCCCCACGCTTTCATGATCCCGGCATGTGTGCGCGCGTGTACGTTTGAAGTTCTCATTAAACCCGAAGAACCGGGGGCCTTGGAAAAAAGAGACGGCGCGGTATACGAATAAAATAAAATATAAGCCGATGATATTGAAAGAAAGGAAGAGAGAGAAAAAAGGAAGGAAACAGATACCGCTCGAGGAGATTCTTCGACTGGAAATTCGTGACTGATGGCTTAATCCGTCATAGCATCTTTATTCAGTTATGAGTCATAAGAAGAGTTGAAGAGCGGCTGACAGGCGACAGATCAATGGAAAGAAGTTGGGAGTCGACCATGAAATATGTATGCTGTCTGTCCGGAATATTATCGTGCAGGTTTGAAAATTTCAACACGTACATATGACTCCAAACAAAATTTTATACTTAAAAATGACAATAAGAGTGCTGGGCTTAAAAGTCCATCGTCATGAAGAATATTGCCTTTCAAGGCATCTGTTGGTTTAGGAGTAATGGACCAATGGAAGGAACCACCTGCAGATTTTTCCCTTAGCACAGGCACCTGGTAGACCCCTGAAACAATTTTCGGTTTTTCCATAAGCCTCCCCTCAGCGAAAAGGTTTATTGTTATTGGCTTGCCTTTCCAAACAGAGCTCCAGTTCTAATTCGATTATCCCTCAGCTACCTGGCTGGGTCTTCTGAAGGCGCCACACTTGTTTACCGTAACAGTCTGCGGTGGTAAAATCCCTTAAGTAGCGAAGCGCGGTAGGCTTTGATCTTGGAAGAAATTCCTTATATCCTTTGTTCGACTTCGTACAAAATAGGTTTGTGTGTTTACCATCCTAGAATGTTTTTGGAAGGCATACAATTTAAATATATTCTATACAAATCTAGAATAAGAAGCCTTACCTTAACATTATCTGTTTTAAATTAGTTTGCTTAAAATGAAAATTCAAGTCCGTTTAATTTAATATTGACAAAATAGGAAGAAATTTTGTACAGTATGACGTTCTGAAATGTTTGACTGCTAATACATTGTCAATTTATATTTTTACTAATTCATTTAGAACAGAAAGAGAAAATGTGGTGACCCATTTTTGTCAAATGTGTCAGGCCCTTGTTGCTATCGTAATCGATCTGGTTGTTTAGTTTTGGAAGATTTGACCTAACTTTCACATAAATCCCCAGGATAGGCGTTGTTAGATCTTTGGCGCAGATAGGACAAGGCCAAACTGTCCGCCCTGGGGGGACACCTTCAATTAAAATTAGCCCTCAGGCGAGCTCGTTGCCTGTCCCTTTGTTCTGTAGATTCGTGGGGGGAGGAGGTAGGTGTAATCTTAACCTATAAAGATATTTGGAGGAAGATAGTCCGAATGGCGGTCAATAAAGTTTTTAAAATAGTAACAAAAAACTTGTTAACCACTAACAAAAATTTATTGTTAACCAACGTTTCAATAAATAAATATTCAGCAACTTAATTTACAATAAATAGTTTTTTGTTACTATTTTTAAACCTTTATTGACCGCAACCGGACTATCTTCCTCCAATCTACTTTATACGGTCAAATATCTTCTTTCAATATAAATTAGTGAGTAAAATTTAACGATACAGTTTAAATGTTCAATATGCCTTTGAAAATATTTCAACTGACCACTATTCTTGTTGGAATAAAAATAAAATATTTTTAATACTATAAGGTTTCTCCAATACTAAGATTATTAGGATTCCAGTTGTATGTGTTGATTTACTTACAACCTATGAAAGATCTTCTTGGATCTTCTGGTACCCTCATTGTTAAAACTGAGTTTCCGACAGGATCCCCGAATCCAGAGTAGAATGGCTGATGTATTCTCGAAATCATCCCCGAGATTCAAGCTTTTTAACCACTGGATGTTTATAAATTATTTCGTCAAATCTCTACGGCGGTATGAAATTGGACCTTTATTCAAATAAGAGGGGAGGAAAATAACAATTTGTAAATCTGATTAGGCTAAAAGAAAGGGATTAGGGGGTGAGAATGGGAAAGCCGGATTTTCCAGGTGTTCTTTGAAAAAGCTAATGTTTGCAGTTTCCCTCCAAAGCTTCCAGTTAGAAAAGCTTCAGTGGCCAGTGTTGGAAAAATAAATATTTTCCGAAGGAGTTAAATTCGAAGGGAGTGTCAACATTGAGACGGATATATGGGGCTAAGTCCTAGTGTAAATCAGAACGGAGCAATGTGTATAGCTAACAGTCAGGAATAAATCTGGATATTTCCAAGCCTGTTTCCTGCCCTGCGGAACCGTTAGTGTACGCCAAGCGTTTACTATTTATGTATGTTTTCATGGTATTATTATACTTGCTTGTTTCCTGAAAGGAATTTTCTCCGGAATAAATATCTGTTATTGCAACAAAATATAAAATAACAGCATTGAAAATATTTATTTAATTATATCAGGCAAAAAATGTTTTATTTTAAATTATTATAAAAAAAAAAAATCAATGAAGAAGTGTAATTTTTGGGAATTCCTTATGCTTATAAGCCATATCTCTCAAGGAATAGGCTTTTAGTTTTTTAAAGAATGAAAATAAATCTTTTATCATTATTATATTGCTACAACTCAAATTAATTATATCATCTCAATCTTGTAATTGTTTTATTATAAATAAAATGGTGTGGACCTTCCTTATCCTTACTTTCACGGTAATAATTCTTCTTACCCTTCAGTGTTCAGTATAATTCAGTTCTAAACCAAAAGTGACCAAATTAGAGATATCTTCGTTATTTCATTTATTTTAAAGCCCAGTTATCAATTTTTTACAATTTAAGATTTATTTATCAATTCGGAATGAATAAATTTCGTCGTCCTGTTGGGTACGTCAAGCATAATAATATTTATTATGTATTA
>NW_027104664.1:221785-229380 GCF_000696795.3 Halyomorpha halys | reverse complement strand
TATATATATATATTTTTTTTTTTTTTTCTACCATGTAGAGACTCAATTATAAAATATTAAATTGGATAGAATGGTTGTAAACATTCTTAATACCAATGGATAAATATAAAGAATCTAAGAATAAACAAAACTGCTTGTTCAGTATTAGCTTTTAAGTTATATGTTATCTTACTAACTCTTTGACTTGCGCTTTTACTCATCCTCCATAGGCTTTTAACACCTGTGACGCAATTGAGAGAAAAGCACCGTGAACTTCCTGAGCACTGTTTTTTCCTTTAAAAATTAATATATTAATAAAAATTTAGAGTTATTGTAAAATAACATCTTGAACACACACAACCATTCGTATATTTAATATTTATATGTTGTTGTATTAAATTTTTATTTTATATGCTATTTATTTCAGCAGTGGTAATGATATGAAAATTCAATTGAATAATCCTAAAAAAAAGTTTTATTAATAAATAAATTTATTGTTTGTATACGTGATAAGATCTGTATTTACATTAGTTATAAATCTTATTTTCCTTTAACTCCTTTATTTATTGTCCTGTTTCGCGAATTTGAATACACCCTACACGATAATATGTCCATACCACTCTGGAAATATTTACTTTGCTATAAGCACGTAATCCAGATAACCAGGTGCCCGTCCTGCAAGAGACTTCTTGCTGAGTCAACAGCCTAACTTTGTCTAATTGCCTGTTATACCACGCGGTCGGTGGACTTGAACCATAGCCCCAAGGCTGCAGGACCTTAATTTGCGGTCTCAATGAACAGAGATGGTAGGAAGAAAAATAGGCGTAGAATCGGTTGAAAATAAAAGAATCAGATAAAGTTTCCTGGGATCTTTGCTCTTGTCGACAATTTCAGTTTCTTAACCGCAAAAACCGCAGGCATCCACTGTTCAGGATGTGAGAGTAATTCGGAGTGAGGAATTGTCTGTTTCTTTGTTTTCAACTGCTGTTTCGTTCCATTCTCTATTTACACTTCAGTGCTAATATTATTTTTAGCTTCCAGACTTTAAACTGGTTTTGAAGTAACTGAAATTTTAATTTTTTATTGGTACATTATGTATAGTCGCTGAAATAACAATGGGCGTTTAATTTAAAATAGTGGGTAGTTTCTGATTTTGATATGCGTTAATGAATAATTTTATATTTTTAACTAACAATGATTCAATTTTTAGTTTAATCTTTTTTGGCTCGTATTATGAAGATAATAGAAAACTCTAACATAACTCTAAGATAATAAATTTTTAGAAATGCCACCTTAGCATTGCAGCAATGATATGAATATTATTCAAAATATATTTCTATCGTTTTCAAAATAATAGTTACTGTGTTTACTAAAAGTATTATTTATTATTTATAATTATATTATAAAGTATTATTTATAATTATATTATTAATGATTGATTTCAATTTGCAATCTCTCGTGACTGGTATGCTTGCTGATGTAAATGACATATAGATTTTAACAAAATTTTCCATGAAGATTTTTTTTTATATTAAGGGATGGTTGCACAGTAGAGTTACCTCCAATTTTCCACTATTTTTGCAAAAATTGTCTGAAAATATAAAGTTGTTTTCTATCAATCTTTTCGATTGTTTCTTCCTAACAGGTCTGTGTAGTCAGTTAAAGTCATAACTTCTTGGCGATCGGACATAAGCTTGTTGAAGATACTTCTTTTTTGACACACAACAAATATTTCATTCACTTTTTGGGGAAAAAAAATGAAAAAAAACTTTTTTAAATATTTATTATTTAAACTTTAAAGTGACATTGTTTAAATATTGATTTATAAAGAATAGTAATTGTAATATCTAATAAGAAAAGCAATTTCACAAATAACTCAAAGGTTAATTATTAGAAGCGTTAAATCTTGGTAAAAGACAAAAGCAATATTTTTTCAACAAACAGTCTAATCTCCTCCAGGACGTATCTTCTGCCTTTATGCAGCAAACTTCTGAATTTTGTACTGAACGATGTAGATATTTACTAGTAAAAAAGAAAAGTAATAAAGATAATTAGTTGATCTCTTTTAGGCAATAACTCCATTATGCGATCCTCCCAATATTTTTCTCAATTCGGTTTGTCAATTTATAGGTATTTAAATTTTAAATTCAATTGTGGCACTCCATCCCTCCAACCCGCCCCAATCTCTATCACCATCGGAATCGATAAGCCCCAAATGGAATTGATTTATTCATCAGACCCTTTGTCGCGTTAGTCATCGCAAGTAGCAGGCCACCCACTATCGGCTTAGGGTCGAATTTTCATTTTCCCAATTAATCCCGTTGTTGTTGTTGAAGGACTGACATTAATTATCTCAACAATGAATGGAGTGGCCGCTGTGAATGACAGATTTTTGCCGAGGTGACACTTCCTCCCATGGGACCCCAACTTGTTCTCTTTAATCTCATGATTCTTTCAGTTTAATTATATTGGATTCCGGATGACGCTCTAGTTAGCTAATTTGTCATCGGAAGAAATCGGTCTGGAAGCGTTAAGTGAAACCGACAAGATTTTGAAACTGGTTAATTCTGATTGTCAATTGCAATTTTTAACAAACGTTTATTCAAATAATTAAACAAATTAATTGTCTATAACCTTGATCTTTAGTCGTAGGTCCTGGTCGTTAACTTGACCTCAGTTTTCCTACAACATAAATGCAAATTTGCTGACATTTCATTCCGTAAAAGCTATACATCTCATTGTTATGCGGTGCAATTATTTCCCGGACAATAAATTAAAAATCAGGAAAGGGTAGAGAGCAAATCCCTAAGGATTTAATACAAAGTATTTAATTTATGTTGTTTATTATAAATTTAAAAAATATTTCCTGAAACGAATATAAACAAAAACAGATACCTATTTCATAACATCTGATATAACTGTGTAATACGAAAGGAAGATGCTTTGGTATCAATCTGCCTGTGCAATTGGAAATAACAGGCAAATTTATTTTTGTTTTTTAAAAAAATAGATGATGTAATTTTCGAGTTATATGGTATAGTCAAATTTTTGGCTGAGATTAGAAAGATGCGTCTTGTAGGATACGCTGCGAACATATTTATGAATATATAATATTCATACTAAACTTATTGAATATAAGTTTTATTAAGAAACACTTTAATGGTACTAAACTTAATGTCATTAGTTATAAAAAAAAAAAAGAAAAGTAGGAACGTAAAAGGAATGGATAGGTAAAATTAAATAAATTCAGACTTGATGTAATATGTACTTCTTGAACTGTGGTACTAGTAGTTTTTAAGTTGTAATGAACTACGCTGTATCAATTAGTTTTTAAATTATATATTATTTCATTTCTTTTGCAGTGAATTTGTTCTGCACTTTTCTAATTATTTTTAATTAAATCTACTTCATAATTATGCTCCTATTATTTATAACTGAGGGCGTTTATCTCTGAATAATTCAAGAGTTGCTATACTTTTGTTTTGTTGTCGCATTTTAAGACTCGATTCCTTATGATTCTACATTTCCTCCGGTGTATAAGGAAGAAAGATACCACAAAGTTTTAACAAGCGTTGCTTACATCCCCGTCTCCACCTGCCGTGTTGTACCTCCTCAGGGTGGCACGGTATGGCTGCCTTGGGGAGTGGGTCCAATTTAATGCACCATTAGACCAAAAGAATGACGGGCAGGTAGAGGGTTGCCTCCGATTGATGGGAAACCTTTCACCCCAGTAGTTCTCAGCGTCGGCTACCGAAGAGGAACTTATGTCTTTCACTGGATGGCATCGCGTGCTTCACAACTCGTAGTATTCTTAAATTGATTTTTTTAAAGATGGTGGGAATTTTTCAATTTATTTCCTGGAGCCCGTCTGGTTAATTTGAACGACTGTTCGGGTTGCGTGGTGGTCACGAAAATAATAAACTAAAATTTCAACTGGGTATAATTTGTCTCATGGCTGCATAGTGACCTTGTTATTTAAAAACACGTTTTTTGTTGTTTTTTTTATAAATATTCATTTAACTTTCGCTCTGTTACTTTTATATCATTTTTTTAAAAATTTGTTTAGTTATATGTTTGAACTGATAGAAAAGTTTTAATTGTTTTTTTTCCTCGAATTAGACAAGTCTGATTCACTTCCAGCAAAATGTGTGGTAATCATATTCGCTGATACAATAACAATCTACCTTTAGGTTGGGATCAAATGGGAAGTTCAAAATTTAAAAGAGATAGTCGAATTCACTGGATGGAGCTAACTCTTAGTAACGACTTAGTAAAAAAGTGATTGATCGAGATCACTCACTCACTTGATCACTCAATCATTTCATGTTGTTAAGTTAAGATTCTGGATTAATATGAAATCTCATAATTTTTTTATAAAATTATAAACGTTGATAATAAAATGGAGAAGTAAAATTATATAAATAGATTATAATTTTTATTTAGAATATTAGATTCAACTAGTTATAATTTAGGTAAAACCAGACATTCAGTCACTACTACTGTATTTCATTCTATAAATACTTAGGTTTAAATCATCGTAATAGTGGAAGAAGTTTAAAATGAATAATAAATTATAGTAATTATTTGTTGTCGTTTAATGTTAATTATTTTTGTCCGATGATCTTAATATCCTGAAAACATAAAAATAAATACATAAAACTGATGAGACTTTCCCAAACTTAATGGCCTAACATTCATATAATTCTCGTTCGCGAAATGAGGTTCATATTAAAAAACTGTTTATAAAATTCATACATTTTACCCCATAAAAAGTAATAATTGGTTAGATATTTTCTGCTTCAAAACGGTTTTTTTTTTTTTTTAAGCATAGGCTTTTGGAGAAAACATTCATGAATTATTCGATTTCTTTGATAATGTAAAATGTTTTAATGTTACCATCTTATATTACCAATTAGACGTATGTTCTTTTCTCTCCAACCAACGCACAACCAGTATGACATATAAGTTCTTGTTTCTCGAATTTCTAATCTCTATTGAAATGTATGTGTAACTGATAGTTATTGTCTATATCTTACTTGGATCATATATTTGCTAACCTCAGACTTTCTCTTGAAAGGCTTTTTTACCAATTAGACATATGTTCTTTTCTCTCCATTATTATTATAAATAAAAAGTAAGAAGAGAAAAAAAATGAAGTAGTCGATGGAATAAGATGAATAAGGCTAGAAATGAGAAAAGTGTGCCAATTTAATGCAGGTCTGAGGGCTGATCTGAATTCTAGAAGAGGGGATATAGATTTGATTAGAATTCAAAGAAGGCGGGATCATAAATCTAAAAAGGATACACCGGACGGCCCTGAGCCGGTACCTCCGCGCTGGAAATATTGTATTTCAAAACGCTAAATCATCTCCTGGTCTAATAGCTCCCGGAAAATGGTTCTGTTTCTGTCAAAACAGGCATCAGCCTAATTTTTGGAAAGTAAAAAGACAGTGGTTGATTTGGATTGATCTAGGGTTTGATTTAAAAAACAAAACAAAATCATTGATATTTGTAATAAGAACCGGATGTATATTACTTCATTTCCAATGTCAGATGTTATATTTAGCTATTGATTACCAGATAAATGGAACCAATATCCCTCTTGGGAAAGGAATGTTTTAGGTTACAAGGTTAGAAACCAATTGTTTTCAAGCTAAAGAGTTAAAGACCCTTTACGTTCTGTTATTTACATTAATTCTTTATGTGATAATGATCATTTAATTTATTAATTAATCAACATAATTTCATCAGATTTGACCGATATTTCCATGTGAAAAGATTCCATCTAAATTCAATAGATACCTGTGAAATATCTTCTGACTTCTAATATTCCATAAAATTGTAATGTTTCTAAATATATTGGTTAGTATTATTTGAGTATCTTGACCCTATAGCTGAACTACAATATGTGTTTTATCGATTTGTTTCTGGTTTTATCTAGATCGACCTGTTCCGACTCTTTTGTTAGCCTCGAATCGTACATCTTCTAATCCGGAGGGGCTATTTCTGGATCGGCAATTATTTTTATCTCGTAAATAGGGATCAAGCGGGATATATCCACGAATATACTGTAACAGATGGGGATAAGTCCCTTTGATTTGTCCTCATGTTTTTGTTTCGAGGATTTTTATAAGGCTGTTTGTAAATGGTTCTATACAATTCTTAATTTATCTCTAAGCAACTATTTTATATTTATTTTTTCACTAATATTATTCAAAGTAATAATGAGTCAAGTTAAATCAAGATTTACTTGAATATTTATTCAATGCAGGAGATGAAAAAAATTATCAACTACATACTTTTTTGAAAAACAAGGAACTGAGTATTTCCTTAATTTTATTCTGAATAATTATAATTAAATACTGGGGAAATATATATATATTTGATTGGATCTATTGTCACCGTATATATTTGATTGGATCTATTGTCACCTTGTAACCTTGCACTCTCATTAGAAATCACATCGGTCACAAATTATTAAAACTATTTCCTTTTTATCCCTTTACGATACAGCTGTAAAATTAATATTTTAATTCATGGATACACCTCCATATAAAAATGAATGTTTATGTTGGATTTCGATTCGACTTACAAAAAAATATTTGCAGCTTTATTTATGTGAGATTGGCTCAAAGATAATTTTAAAGAAAACTCTGTCTTGAAGAAGTTTTTTTCTATTTCCATATACATTTTATTTCATTAGTATATCGTATTTTTGCTATTAATTTTTTTTCTTTTTTCCCCCAATGCATATGACCTGAATTAGTCTGAGTACATAATTCGTACTTATGCCAAAATTTTAGTTTGCAATATTATTTTATTAAAAAGGCAAAAAATGTAGGGAGTCGAAAAAATAATTGATGTCTCAATTTTATTTTAACTATGCCAGTAATATGTTTCAATTTAATTTAATCAATTACCAATTACTCACTACAAAAAAAATTAATAACAATAAAATTTCTGAGTTTGTGTTATTAAAAATTAAAAATTACTGATTCTAAACATCACCTGCCACTTAACAAGAGTAAGCTTACAATGTGTATAGTATGTAATAGTAATTATAATAAACCGCAAATTATTCTTTCAATGCACAGTTTAACCCGTTTCTGTTTTCATTAGTAAATGCACGTAATGTAAAAAAAAAAATAATAAAAAAAGACAAAAGAAAAAAACAGTATCTTGAGTTGCCACTAATTTACATGGGACAAGTGTTGCCTGCAGTGGTACTTTCCCCGCATTACTCCCGCAGTGTGATCGCATTATGACTTGGTTAAGTAAACCTATTTTGTTTAACTTTTGCCAGTACCTTCTACTAAGTTCACTATTGGCCTATAGATAAACAAATAAGCTTCATCCATGGTATAATCTGATAGAGGTTGGACAGATTCCAAGAAATGAAAAAAAAAAAGATACAATCATGAATACCCATTGGCATTGAGCACGAGAGATTCATTATTTATGAAAAGTTTTTTCTCTAAAAAAAAAGAAAGATGTAGAATCAAAAAGTTTAGTGTAAGACCAATTTTTTTAAAAATCATTTTTATTGATTAAATGGATAAAGCTAATTTTACATGCTCCCTCTCTCTCTCTCTCTCTCCCTCTCTCTCTCTCTCTCT
>NW_027104664.1:131194-221735 GCF_000696795.3 Halyomorpha halys | reverse complement strand
AATTTAATTTTATCTTAATCACTAATTTGTTTCTGATATAAAGAACTAACAACAATTTCTTGTTTCGAAAACTTTTCAGTTATTTCCTATTGTTAATATTTTGTCCTTCGTTGCTGGATTGTATTAATGATCTTACCATTTGTCTCTTTTTACATTACCTTTTGATAAGACAATAGTATTGACTAGTCGAGTCCTTCGAGTCAATCATGGTCATTTTCTGACTAAGAATTTTATTTAAATTAGATTCGGATTTCATCAGCAAAATAAAATACCTAAGAGTAAGGGAAGCCGCAATTCGATCAGGAAACCTCCATTTGATGAGGACCAATGCAAATGACTTCCTCCACTTCTTGAATTTTTCCCTTCATCTTTAACAAAAGTACTTCCCCTGAGGATTCCCTTCCTGGGGGAGAGCTCTCCCCACCAAATTCCTGAATTGGGGGGTCCCACCCCCAGAGCCCCACACAAATCAAATTTGACTCAATCAAGCGACCCCTTTGTCCGCCGGCTAGCTGTGGGATCTAATAAACCCGGTGAGAAGGCGCTGCCTCCCCGCGAATTCTTCTTCTTCAGCCCAGATGTACGTGACGTTTAACAAAACTTCATCTTGTCTCTCGTCAATTATATTATCGGCTTTTCTTTTCCCCGTTGCTACTCCCGAAACGGGAAATACTCCATCAGCTACATTTAACATCGCTACTGTCAAGATTATACTTACTCTTGAAGAAGAGTATTGCATTATATTAGAAACGTCTTGGCTGAATTTATTCTAACAATTTTCATCGATAATTCTTAAAATATTGTCGGCTCACCAATGAAGTAGTTTATTTGAAAATTTCTATGATAATTATATTTGGCTTATGTTTGTAGATTTAAGTTAGCTGCTAATTTCTAATTTGTATATAATTCAATGGATTTTACTGATGTAATTTATCTTACTTTTTCAGTTGCATATTTTTATCATTGCAAAATAAAATCAATTAAAAGAATATTATTAATTTGACAATGCCTGAAGATGCAATGTGAAATATTTGGTCCAAAATGATAGAGTGGACAGAAAAAGATGGAATCATAGGTCCCTTTTGCCGCTCTCTCGTTACAACGCCGCACATTATACCGGTCTAATCTCATAATTAAGGATCTTAAAATCATTATAAGGAAATCTGTCTTATGAAATATGGTGTGAGGAGAGAATAGCGTATTGTACAACTAATATAGTTGTATAAACGCTTGTTTAGAATAAAATTGGCTCTTTAACACAGCTTGATGTAATTAAATAAAATACAATTTAACTATAAAATTATAACTCTGGAACTAGTTGAGTCTGCCCTGAAATTTGGCGATATTTATACTCCTCTGCTTTGTATATTAACTATCATCTTAAGGTTACTTAAACTACAATTATCGTATTAGGCTCTAAACTGTATAATTAACGAATTATTAAGTTATTAATAAAGGATTAGCAGTGATTTTATACGGGGTGAAGACCACATGCTTGCCCAGCTTGGAAAAGCTGGTAAAAATAGAGAAGAGGATCTTAAGAAAAATCTATGTGCCCAGGAAAACACAAGAGGGTTACAGGCTAAGATCTAACGTAGAGATCTACAGAAAAATCAAAGACCTGGAAACCGATATGAGAATCGGAAGGCTGATGTTCTATGGGCACATGAAGTGGATGAAGAAGAAAAGATTGAATAAGAAGATCTTTAAAAACATTTTAGCTACAAAAACATGGTAGGATACACGAGGCAAATGAGAGAGGAATTAAAGAGACTTAAAATTTCAGATATCGACTGTCTAGATAGAGATACGTATAGGAAAACATTGAAAAATCTCACCAATATTGGATGAGGAAAAAAGGGGTACCAAGAGGTCCGAAGAAAGAAAAGAAAAGTCGAGGTTTATGAAACTGCGATGGGAAGAAAGAAAATTCAAGACTCCCAAAGAAGCCTAACCATTGATATTCACGTGATCCTTAGTGGCCTTTGTGTGATTAAAAAAAAAGGAATAACAGACTAGGAAACGCAACCTAGGAAGACTGAAAAATAACAGGAAGGCTTATGTCCGTTTTCCATTTTTATTACTTTTATCGTCTCTTATATTCATAGTTGTCTTTGTTCCCATTCCGCTTTTAAATAAAGTTTGTAATCTGGAATTCTGTTATGCTTTTTATACTTTTCGAGTAGCCTAATCTCGTAGCTCTCCACATTTCGTCCCCAAGGTTCCTCCACGTTTCCAAGGATGTGACCGGTGTTCTGAGAGGATCCTCGGGACAGATAAAGACGTGACATGAACTCACAGGCCCCCGTCCGCTCACCATTCTTTAGTTGTCTTATATTTTCTTTCTTATTCTGTTTTGTATCTAGTAGATCGTATACAATTCTCCTAATGTTCCATGGTTTTGATAAATCTAGGTAGCTTAAATAAAAAAATTTCTCTTGCCCAGTTGAACGAACGCACCGGTTAAACGCCCCTCTGAAAAATCCTCTTTCATATGGTAACGTGAAGTCCAATAAACCAGAATGAAGAGGGCTATAAATCGGCAGGGACGGGAAATGTAGAAATTACTCTGCGAAAAAGAAAAGAAAAAAAAGAGAGAAAGATAAAGGAAAAAATGGCCGAAGAATCCAGCGCTTTACAACTGTAGGTAGAGGTACTAACTCCCCCGCTTCCCTACTTCTCTGACAAAAAAAAAAGAAAGTATAACTGCCCGTAGGTCTTGGTGCTCATTAAAAACTTTTCCCGCCCTAATACGTTTTGGCGGGATTGTTAGGAAGGAAATTGTGGTTCCCTGGCCCCTGGCACTTTCAGCAATCCTTCTCTATGTTTCCCTCGGAACCACTTTCAGCATGAATAGGTTTGCATTAAATTCTGAATTTGTTTTCTTTAACTCAGACCTTTAGAAGAGAGGTTTTCTTATTAAGTTATTTGTGATTTCTTTTTTAGTACCTACTTTTAACATTTTTTTTTCTTATATTAAACTATTCAATTTTCAAAAAAACATTATAAGACAAAAAATTTATTTTTCGAACATAAGGTTTATATTATCATCCTTTTAATGTAGGGTTGTATTACCTTCTTCTTTCAAAAATAACGATTATTTTCTGTAATAATAATTGATATAACAAAGATGAGAATTTTGAATGAAAGTAAATAGTAAAATAAAAATAATAAAGATAATTTATAGCCAAAATATCAAGTCATCTGACACTTTAAAACTGAGCACTAAAAATAAAATTAAATCTGCATTACATAAAAACAATATGAAGATTATTCGTTGTAGAACAATTCAATTGAATATATTAAAAAAAAAAATATTAATGTTTACTTCTGGTATTAAATTTAAAAAAATACACCTAGTAATTATGATCTGAACTAATCGATATTTTAGCAATGTTTTCGGATTTTTACTGGAATAGTCATTGGTAATAATTAATTAATTTTTTAAATATGTGAAAAATAATTGAATAAATTAGGTTCGTAACAATATAGACATATTTGGTTTTTTATCCGAAAAGGAATAATGTAAAAAATATTACTATCCTCAAAATCGTTTGCCTTTTGAGTTTTCAATTGTTTGAAAATTGTACAGCCCTTTTTACAGAATATCCACCATGTTATATAATATAATCGTTCGAATTAAAATACCTTTCAGTTGTATTCACCTACTAAATTGTTAAATGTTATAAATTGAGTTGTTAAATATATTCTTGTAGATATATTTTAATGTCTATTTAACCCATTAATCCAGCTACCTTTTACCTTGGAAAATGGCAGATACATATGACTGGCTGGCACTCAGTCTACATCCCTTGTTCCGAATTCCCCTCCAACCAACCTCTGCACAGTAAATCTATCACATCCGATTATCCGTTGGGAGTATTGTCGCCATAATTGAGCTCCCCGTTCCCTGGTAATCCTGCTCAGGGTAAACATTGCGTCCTATCGCAGCCACACAAAGAGTCGGCGGACAAATTCATAAAGCCCAATCAAACCCTCCTTTCAGTCGCTTAATCCCCTCCACTTTTGGCTCCAAACCATCCCCAAATATACGCTAACGCTAGGAGATTATGATTTGACGGGGGCCTTTAGGCGCGTTGTGTATTAATCTTTCAAAGGATTATGAAAAAAGTTAGGTACTTTTCATTGTTCCATAATGTTTTATCCTTTGTTGGTGATGTGATAGTCTACTTATGAATCTTAGCGTCTCGAGTTCAATTGATACACATAACGTAGTGAAGAATTATCGACGCGAACTTCTGTATGAATAAATCGTTTTAGTTCCAGCTAACAAAATCTAAATTCTTCGTATGGGTGGTTATGTCATCCCTTTGTACGTTTTTTAAACTGGTCCTCTGAAAATTTAGAATTTGCAACTTGAACACTTAATCACTTTTATTTTTCAAAGTTATTTGATTTTGTTTTTAAATTAAAACATTCTAGTAATACGTTATGTACTACTATCGATAGTATATTTTCTTAGGTAAAAAAACAGTTTTAATTTGTAAATTTTATACATATTAAGGCCTATATTAGGTGTTATGGTTGAACCACATATTTTTCTATGGTTCTATTGATTTTGTTTCAGAAGGATTATAAAGCCAATTTTTAAATATTAATATTTTATATGAATTGCTTGCTAATTATTATCATTGTGTAATTAATTAATTAACCATTATATTTAAGCAAAGCAGAAATATGTATCTACAATGTCAAATTGCTTGTCAATACCAACCTCTTTTTTGAATCAGAGACTTTCTATTGATTCCTTTCGAAATTAGGGACTTTCGTGGCTTTCATCATTGCTGACCGCGCGGTAAAAATGCAAGCCCATCAGCTAAAAACAATCGAGTTTTAAGTTTGAGTCATTGGCCTGAATTGGATGAGTATTCAGAGATTAATCCCCATTGAGCGTGTCTCCCCGTTTGATCTCTATCTGCACCAACCTCCATAATCCCCATCGCTATTGAAATCCCTTTATTGACTCCCCCCTGACGCTTGATGGCTCTAAGATAAAAGGATTAGTTTCTCAGCTGAGTGAGTTGTGCTGATCTCGTGTCGATTTGGATTTTTTTTTTTTTAAATCCGGTTAAAAATAAATGATCATGATAATTCTGAATTTTTTTTAAGAAATAAAAAAATGGGTATGTCTTGAGGAGGATGGTTATTTTTCTTTACAAGGATAACTAATGTGCGAATTGTGCGAAAATAAACCTAAAAACGAAATCCATATCATGAGACATTGCCTTTATGAATTTTATTGTAGTTGCTGTATTGTGTTGGTTTAGTTGCATACACCTGTATGTTTACCCCATTTTAATTTTTTTAAATAGTTGTCCACGGTCAGTTAATAACTCATCCTACTTCCAGTGAATTGAAGTTTAATTGGTTTGAAAATTGATATTATTCGATTTGCCCTTGTTGGTATATTTCGATTTTGTGTTACAAATAAAACAAATTCATTTTTTTCCCCTAAATATAATACCTATAACTAGTCACTTCTGGACTGGGATCCTGGTTGACGTTTTGGTTAATCCGTGTTGTAAGCATTTCTGAGCGACATATTAGCAAAAATGTGGAATAACATGTCTACTGAATTTTTTATACATTTGAGAACATAAAAAAAGTCAACTTCTACTAAGCACCACTTATTACTGACTAGAAAGTTATTTCTTTCAAATGTTTATCAGTTTCTTTTGTTTTTATCATTTAAAAAATGTTTTAAATGCGAAATCTCTTGTACTTTTCATTAACAGCTTTCTGCTAACCTTTCTTTATCGTCAATTTATTTTTATGGCTAGTAAGTTGACGCGCATATAAAAGGGGTTCTAATTTCATAATTTTGGCCTCAAATTATTTTCTATGCACGGAATGTTTATGTAATAGACTATTTAAAAATAAAATAACGGGTACGAAATTTAGTACAGGATACCTTGGATTTATTTAACTACAAAACATCTAGGAGAAAATCCATATAAATTAATGATATTCCTGGGAACGATACCTCCCTGAGAGATGGTGCTTGGTGCCACCTTTATCAGTTCTATTGTTTCCCAGGCATTCTCCCCATGAATAAAAGAGTGTTGAGACAGATAGATTTCCCATTGCCAAGCGACCGTGAAGACGTTACGTGAAGCGATTTGAAGCTAAAGCCCACAAAAGCTCAGCCAAGTGTGCGATGGGAGCGTGAAAGGGCAATTAGACTCTCCGTGATCGGCCATAGCCCCTGGACCAAGTGTTAATTCCATAGTGGAGATCTATTGTCAGTTCTCTAATCTCTAGAACGTGTTCCACACCTCGCCTAGCTTCCTCCGCCAGCTAATAGGGACCGTACTCCTTTGCTGTTTCTCCTCCGAGGAATCGATAGGAAGAAGTTGTCGATGCGCTCTCATGCACCTTCATCGTGAACTTTACTTGCGGTTTTCGGCTTTCGGCACCCACCTAGTTGGCTAAGTAGATATGTGTGTCCAGTCGAGATCATGGTGTTGACCATACTTTACTCTATCTCAAATTCTCATCCATCTAGACCATGAAGGTTTTTATATTAACCGTTATTTATTTTGATTTATTATTGCATTGTATTAAATAAAACAAGTAAATGTGCTATTTGAATAATATGATGTCTTCCAGTGTGTATGTTAATGGAGTAATGGATCTGTGTGTTTTTTGCTAAACCAGAAATAAATTGATGATTTTATTTCTCTCATATTAATGGTTTGTGAAACCGTGAAGCTCAGCTTTATGTATGGATTGAATGTTTATAAATATCTGAGACAATTTTTATTATATTCCCCGTTACTGGTTATATCTGACATATGTGGGAGTGGGTTAGGATTATCTATAGTTTACTATTCACACTATGGCGGGGTGTCGTTTTCATGTCCTGGTATCGTCTTTGAAATAAAAGTAAACTATATTAGTCGCAATTTCAATTTTCAACTCTTGGAATGTACCGGCTTCTTAATGCGCGTTATTACCCCGTGACTATTGGTATTCAAAACTAACTAACTTAAGAAATATGTAATATGTAACTATAACAGTTACTTTATATTATCAAATTGGGTAAAATCAAATTAAAATATTCATTGAACACCTTCGTGCTGTTAAAAAGCAATCGCCTACTTGGATCTGATCCATAGCTGTTATGCTGTGCTTGTTACAGCCTCAGCAAGGTTCAAAAATGTATGCATATTACCCCGTTCTCTCCTAATTCTTTTCCCTAAAATTTTCTCATTGTCTATTCTTAGTTATCTTTCTTTCACATTTTTAATGCTCAGATGTATAAAGTTGATAAATTCTGATTTACTTGCTTTTAATGATATTACACTGTATTTTTTACGAATATAATAGAATGTACTTTATAAGAGTTTTCCTTGTTTCAGGTGGAATTAGTTCGACACGGACGAGAAGAGAGTGAGCGAAGCGAAGAGTTGGTGGTTGACACGGGGCGAGCTGTTGGAGTGGAGTGGGAGGATGGTCCCCGAAGAGAGCCTTCTAGCGGGGACAGAAACGAGTTGGCACTGGGTGCGGCCGCTGCCGTCATCCTCTTCGGCCTCATCCTTGCGGCGCTGCTCCTCGTGGCGCGGCAACGGCGGCGGCCCAAGATGGCCAGCTACACTCCGGCCAACATCAGCAGGGGTGAGTCTCCATACTTGAGGATATTTGTTAAAAAAAACGGCTAAGGGCGCTCTCTCGCTCGGTTTGTCAGCACAAAGTAAGTGTCCGAGATGTCGATGCATGTCAGTGTTGTAATGCCGCTTGTCTCCATTTGGTAGATATCTTTACATGTCCCCCTGTTGTATTTGTCTTCTTTCTCATCCATCGCTGACATCAATTTTCGCTTAGGGTATGATCAGGTTCTTAATGCAGTAATTTATATTGTTACGCTAAGAATAATATAAAGTAGTTCTTAATTATAGGTATCTGCTTTTCTAACATCCTATCGCCTACATTTATTTTTTGAATTATTTTTTTTATATTTCATTATTTTGTTTTTTTACACGCATGAAATCCTTCAGCAAAATCCATCTAAACACTTTTTTGATCAGAAACCATGCTTAACCACATGCTCTGCAAATAATTTTGTCCTTGTTTGCAACTCTATCTGGTCCCTAATCTGGTCAAATCTCAATCTAATTTCAGATGTAGATCAATAACGTTTGTGAAACACAGCAAAACTTCCCTTAAAGGTGAAATATATTTTTTTTCATAATTGTTCAATAGGTCCTGTGATGCGATTTGAAATCAATAGATATCCTTAATGTTAATCAAATATTTTCGTCTGATGTTCTCCAATCTCAAAACCACCTTGTGTCTTTACAAAATGTATTCAATAGAAAACGTTTCAGGGTACCATTTATTTTATTCCGTCCATATTACCAACGCATATAACTTTTTGTTTATGCCTTGTTCCTAAATAAAACACAAAAAAAGAAAGTTTGAAAGGAGGATGAAATACTATTGCTAGTCAGATTTACGACCGACCATAAATCTAGGAGTGACCCCTCGCAGTGACAGAGTGATGTGTATATGGCTTGGTATTTGTTGACACTTCTGCTACACAAATATTTTCGTCTGAGGATAGTTTGATAGAAATTTGGTTCCGACCCATTATTCTTTATAGTTTAGTGCGGTAGTATATTAGTACTTAGTACTACGATTCGTTATCTGGTATCTTCATCATCAGTGCGCTTACCCTTTCCAAGCAATATATTTACCCTGCTTTTTGCATGAGCAGTTTATTTATTTCCTTCGTTTTTGTTTCTATTTTATTTTATTATTAATTTAATTTCTCTGAGTCGTAATCAAGGGAGAGATCTTTTAACCAAGAAGCCGAAGAAAAAAAAAAATGGATACGCCTTAAAGAAGCTTCTTTGATAATGTAACATGCATGATTAAACATATATCTACTTGAGTAATTTATTTTAATTTTTATATCGTATGTAATTCTATTGATTTTGACTTACGGATCAAATGTCAAACCATAAAATCAATTAATTAATTTTTGATGAATGGAATATGGTCCGGGTGCGGTCAAAAAAACTCAAATAGTAAATGGGCATACTATTTTTATTGAGCCAACGTTTCGCCCCATTTTGCAGTGCTTCGTCATGGCTGTTTTGACTCTGACTTTGACATCTGTCAAAACAGCCCTGACGAAGCCCTGCAAAATGGGGCGAAACGTTGACTCAATAAAAATAGTATACCCATTTACTATTTGAGTTTTTTTGACCGCACCCGGACCATATTCCATACATCTATACACACGGTCAATCAACAATCTTCCATTAATTAATTTTTGCATGTTATTTTTATATTTTTTGGCAATCATTCTGTTTTTAAATTAAAATGACTTCAGTAATAATCATGGAACAGTTTTTTTAATATTTATCATATTTTATGAATGAATTCATCGTTGTTTTTGTTTACCCTTTTGTTTTGTTATATTTAATTGGAGGGGTTAAAAAAAAAGTGACCACTTTATTATATTTTCTGGTCTCCAATCTATTATTCCATAAATTGAATATAATTTTGCATTTTTTTAAAAGTACGACTGCATGTACTTTCATCTGAAAAAGCATTAATTTTATATATGGTTTCGGTTTTATAATTTCTTTTTTGCCACTCTTCACTTATATTTTCAATAGAAGAGCTCCCTTTAAAAACACTTTTAAATATAAAATGTAAGAAAATTTAATTTAATTTAGTTCTGGTCTATTTGATTGGTGCTAGCAATTGAGAATTCAATTATTCAGTCCTTAATCAATTAACAAAGGTTCTTACTCTCACAAAATAAAAATTTGTTCATATGGCCAAAAGTAACCCTCCCCCTTTTTTTTTCTTACACCTGAAAAGTTTGAAGGAATATTATTTAGGGAGAAATCGTCAACTTGTCTCAAATTTAGGCCGGAAGGATTTTTTAAGTTTCAGGAATGAATGGTCACATTTTTTTTTTACTCTTAGTTCTAATTATAGAGAAAGATTTTTTTTTTTAAGAACTTGGCAGTAAATGGAAAAATAATTATTTATGTGTTTTTGTTCGTTTATTAGTAGTATGTTATATTTATATTATTTTTAGTAATTGTTATGCTGTTATAGTAGTCAATCAAAAGATGTTTATAAACGAGAAAATTCTGATTCGATTTCAACTTTAGTCAATTTAAAAAAAAAAATCTTACTGAACAAATTACTAAGTTATTGTTACTAAATAGGTATAAATGTCACAAAAAAAAAAGACTAATGATGGAAATCAATTCAGTAGCTTAAACCCTAGTTTTTTACTCGAGTTGGAATGCGAAGAATTTAGTTAAGTGACAGTTTTGTCTACTATCTCGCTTCCTTGAACCTAATCTACTTCTAGATCGGAACAGAGAATTGCCCTTCCAGAAAAAAAAGAGACTTGAAAACCCTAATTGATGAGGAGGATATGGATTCCCATAAACTTGGATTTATGGTGCCCCTCGACCCATTTACCCTTGGCCTTCTTGTTAGTGGTTGCTACCTTTACTCCCAGATCTTGGTAAAGATATTGCTGAAGGCTAAGGGAAATTGCCATCTCACCAACCTAAGATAAAAAGATTTTAGATAGCTTGACGACTCAAAAAATGTCAATTTTAGCTATTTATTAGCAATCAACTCATTATGTTAGTTGTTGGAGGACACGTTTTAAACTCAAAAATTCTACCAGTTTGTCTATAATAAATTAATCCAATGTTCATGAGCTCGTCCATGGTCCAAAGTTAGGAATATTTTATGTTGAAAGTGTCACCAGAAATATACAACGACGGCACTACATACTTCAAAACCTAAGAAACTACATGTAAATTGTCAAATCCCTAAAGTTTCGGTCGTAATATTGTTATTATATTCTTATTTTTTTAATATTAAGTCTTTGTTAAATAATTTTCTTTTTTGAAGGGACTGTATTTATATACTTTTTCTTCTGAAATAGTGGGTTACTTTCCTACTTGAAGGATTTTTCTTAATTTCATATCAATAATGCACTATTCTTTACGACGTTTCAGGCTGTTGGATTTTCCATCTTCGAGAATTTAGACTTTTACTATTATCGTTATTTTTTCCGTTCTCATTCATATTCAAAAACAAAAAAATTGTTTAGTTGTCGCCTTCTTTAAAAACTTTTTGTTTGACATGTTACTAATAATTGATGTTATTTAACTGTTGTTTTATTTTTCATGAAAATTTACCATAAAAATAGCTTGAATGATTGTAGAAGAAGAAAAGTTGACAAAATTCCAAACAGATTGTATAAAAAACGATTTAAAAAAAGGTGAAAAATAAACGAATAATTTAATGTAAAAGACATATGAGGAAAGAAAATAAAACACAAGAATTGGAAAAAATCCTAGCAGTAAAAGAGAAAATGCCTGAAAATGGAAATATTCTAAAAAATAATGTAATATTAATGTGAAATTGATAAAAAATATTTAATGTGTATATCCTACTATCTCTGTAGAAAAAGAAGTCATAAACTATCACTAGTGTTAATCCTCCTTTATTCTTATAGTAACTTATTTTATTTTAAAAAACCGTTTATTATTTATTATAGAAGAAGTTAATAAGGTTTTTAAAGAAAAATATTTACTTATTAAGTTTTTTCATATTTTCTGATACTGCCAAGTTATATATACTTACTTCGTAGTTAATATATTTTATTTATCTGGAGATTCTTTTAACGATATTTTTTTCTTCTTTTTTTCAGTTTTCCCTCCTACGATCGGTATCTTGAACGAGTGGACGGCGGATCAGAAGTACCCGAGAAGCACGCTGCACGTTTGAGATGGATCTTGTATATATACCCTCAGCAGAGTTCCTGTGATAACCCACACTTCGCTTCCAGCAACTTCTATCTTCATTTCTTTTTAGTCCGTCAAATCCATGTGTACATTTATGTGTAAATTAAGTAAAATTGTATAGACTGATTTGTAGAAAATTGTATGGTTAAAAAGAAAAGTTGAAAAAAAAATTACGAATTCATCCTATGAAACTGTACAATAGAAAAAAAGGAAGGGCGAAGCTTCATGCAACTATGTCCTTTCTTCTTCTTTTTTTTTTATGTATTATAGAAACAGTTCACTAAAAATAAACTATTGTTTAGCAGCTCTTTTTAAATATGTGTATAAAGCATACTTGCAAATAATTTTCTGAATAAGTTTTAGTGGAAGTCAAAAATAATTATAATTTTTAAACATAGACTAGTCGTACTATAATTATAGTAATATTTAGTGATTCTTTTTTCTTTTATATATATATTTATGTACTCTACACTATGTAAAATATAACACGATGTTTTATTTAATCTGAGGGGGATGGATGAAAATGAAAATTGTTTTAGACTAGTCGGGCGACAATCATGGGAGTGATCAGTTCAAACTTAGAATTTTGCATTATATCAAATGGAAAATTCGGATTTAGTCTGTGTAATGTGTATTGGGTTTTTGTTATATTTTCTACTCTCATTACTTTTTAGTCTTCTTCTAGGTACCAAAAATAAAAACTTGATGTAGATTACTGCTGTTTCTTTTTCATGAATTAGATTTTTTAATTCAGTGAAATAGTTGAAAAGATTAATAAAAAAAAATAATAATAATAAAAAAATACGTATATAAATAAAATTATACCTAAGCTTCAGCGAGCTCATGAGCATTATTTAATTCCATGGTTTTTAATACGAGTTCCTTAAATATTTCTTTGTATCATATAAACTATACATCGTATTAACAATGACAGATATATTTTTATAATTAAAGTTTAGAGTTCGTTGAATCGTGGTGCATAGCTTAGAGCTTTTGAATTTGGCATTTATGTTGTGTATGCTTCATTCATATTTTTTATTATTATTATTAATTTTTATTCTGATTTGAGATTCGATGTCCTGAACGAGTCGATTCCTTGGGGCGATTTTTTTTCGCCTGTGTACATAGAGCTAACTTATGCACTTAGCGTTATAGGCACCCTGTTATAAAAAAAAAAGTGCGATGTTTAAATAAAGTTTCCATTTTTATTTGATCCTTTTTTGTAAATTTACTCTGGATGTCAGATTTTCCAAAATGTTTCGTCAATTCGCGATATTAGCTAATTAAATATTAGGGAAATTCGTAGTTGTGAAAAAAATAATTTATTGAAATCGTTAAAAAAAAAATTAAAAGAAAAAAAAAAGATGCCGTTTAGCATTTTGAATTTTCCTTCAATTGTCGAAAGAGTTTGATTTCAAAATTCGATGACGTTTAGAGAAATTTTATTTTATTTTGACATGCCTGCTTGGGCATAAATTAACCAGACTACTGACTTAACGAAAAATCGTCGGTAGGTCCTGGGGCTCTGTTCAAACGATATATACCAAAATATGGCGGAGATGTTCCGTTCTCCATCGGGGAAAAAAATAAATACTGGATCGATAAGGTCTATTTAACATTAATATATTTATGTATCAAAGGCAATTGTGTAATATATCTGAATAAAAAAAAAGAATACTTTATTAAATCTAGTTCGAAAAATTATATGTGTACATAAACAAAAATTAATGTATATATAATACAACATAATACTGTAATATTATAAGCATATTTCTTGTGAATTTTAAGTTATTTTTTGTAAATTAATATATACGATTATTATCAGTGTAATATTCATGTTTGTATCTAAGTCTTATGGGTCAGGCGTGAGACGAATAAATAGTTACTTTGTTCAATTGCTGTTTTCATCAGATCCTCCTTCCCTTGAAATAAAAATACTATGTTACTGCCTATTAATTATTAAATACCCCTAAAATCTTATCTATGCTACATTTTTTTTTTTTTTATATAAATAATGGTTGCTTGAAATAATTGTAGTTGCATGCAATAATTGCTTTAACTTTGGATGTTGCATGATTTTATTAATACTTTAATCTTTCTAGTTTTAACTTATTTTGTAGATCTCATGTTTTAATTCTTTTTTCTTTGGAATTAGTTTGTCAGTTATGAATTCAAGTTGACGATGACTTGCTTCTATATCATGTTTACAAGAACAATAAAAACATGAAGCACATTCATACAAAATCACATTGCGACTGTGGACACTGTTGGGGTTGAGAAAGGGCCTCTAATTATTAAGGTTATAATTGGAAAATCTGGCCTTGGATCCAATATTTATATTTTAAACTTTGATCTCAAAGATTAAACAAGGCTGCAAGAAGCTTCTTGAAAAAAGGATGGCTTTTAGGTTTGAGTGATGGTACTAGATACTTAAGATGCCTGCTCTGTTGGGCAAAAGGGAATTTAACTAATACAAGTAGTTGCAAATACAACTTGTCGGTATCTAGGAAGCTAATTTCACATAATAAAACGAGAAAACAATACAACACTTTTATATTTCACACTTGAAACATTTTTTTTTAACACTTGCAAAAATCATCAGATAGCACATGATTTAAATAATTTTTTTAAATTTATTTATTTAATGTGATTTACATCTGTACAAGTAATCAATACAATAAATAAATATGTTGTATGTTTCATTTACACTTGAAAATCTTGGGAAGGAACCACCCATTGGTGGTACTTAAAGCATTAATTGATATTAGAAGGTCCCGTGTCCATCTTCTTTTCAGACGCCTCGGAGGGTTATCAGGGATTGTTAAGGATGGAAGATTAAGAATTAATGGGTTAGGATGGGTAAGTAGTTTGCAATGAAAAGACGCATATCTGTTTTGGGCCAAATCTGCAACGAATGGGGATGTTAAGGTTAAATTATTAAAAATAATAATAAAAAATGATAAGACACTACTAACTCCTTTGGCTACTTTGTTGTTGACGGACCGCACCTCCTTTTTTCAACTACACTAATTGTAGCTCACAATATATATTATAAAGTAGTCGGAAAAAAGGAGTTCCAAATTCAATACTCAAGTAGTAGTTGGAACTGTTTTAAGTTAAGTAGTTTTGAGTTATTAAGATGCTCAACTAAAATTATTAATAATTTTTTACTCGCACTTCTAATTTAAAATTCGTGCATTGCTAATCGATATTTCCTCCTCCATCAGGAAAACAAATATTAGGGGGGTCCCATTATATGTTTTAGGGGGACAGCAAATGAAACTGCTATCGATTTTTAGATCGCAAATTAATGTATTTAACTTCATTGATTTCTAATGTATTTGGATTTCATTATAGGTTTTTGAAGATGCAGAAAATGAAATTGCTATTGCTTTTAAGATTGTGTATCGATTTATTGTATTATTAGGACCCTTCTATATGTTTTAGCAGATGCATAAAATAATAATTCTATTGATTTTAATTTTTCTAATTTCTAACATTAAAGTCTTTTTGTATGGGTTAGGAGATAAAGAAAATGATGTTGCTATCGAATTTAAAATCACATATGGATTTATTTTAAATTATCTGATTTATAACATATTTGGATACCTTTATATGTTTTTGAAGATGCAGAAAATGTAAATGCTAATATGTTAGAAATCAGAATAAATCGATACCCGATTTTAAAATAGGTTGTATCTTATTTCCTACATCTTCAAGAACATATAAAAGTACCCTAATATGTTTGAAATCAGAAAATTTTGAATATATTTATACGCGATCTTAAAATCGATAGAATCTTCATTTTCTGCATCTCCTAAAACATATAAAGTGACCCTATAATATGTTATGAATTAGCACGTTAACTTAAAACTACCGAAAGTTTCAAGATGCTTGAAAATACTTTTCAACTACTTGTATCTGTAGTTAAAACAAATGTAGTTGTAACTGCTGCCTAACTCTGGATGCCTGAAGCTGCGGGTTATGAGAAAGTTTTAATGGTATTTTAAAAATCTGTACATTATTTAGTTGAGAATTCAAGGTGCATTCAAGTAAAGAGTATTTTTGTAAATAACATGGTCGTTACCATAGTTTGAATTCAGTGTATAATATTATTTTTTTCTTCAAAATTAATAATAAAAAGAAAACGTTAATTTAAAAATAGAAACATCTACATTAATGAAGTTATAGTTGTTACTGATAAGTTATTCCATCACCAAATTGGAATAAAATCGGACTGAGGATACTGCACTCTTTAATTAATAGTTAATCATTAATACAAAAAATATCAATCACCCGACTAACGCAACGGATGAATGGCCTCTCTTCACAAATCGATGCGTTTTGAGAGATGATATCAACATACTACCAAATTTGGTCGAATTTATTTGTTTGTTCTGCTTTCTCCTTAACTCTTAATCCAAAAAGCTTTTATGCTACATTTTTAAAAATAATAATGATTACTTTCTAGCATTGTATTTGTATTGCATAGAAGCAGTGCTACGAGCGTTTTAAAGATACATCAACATGGATCAACATTTCTGTTATAAAATTATGAACGTAATAAATTACGTTAAAAAATAAGATTGGTATTATTTTAAATTAGAATAATCATATTGCAAATAGAAATGTTAAGTTTTCGAACTAAAGAATAAATACTATTAATTTGTTAATGATTATATCATGGAATTATTGTACAGTGTTCCAGTATGTCCATCCCCACCAGATTTTTGGAATTTTTTATTTGATTTATTTTGTGTCATACCAGTGGCTTGTGGTCTATGTGTTAAGGGTACTGCTGATTTTATAACCTCCTACTGTTCGATTTTAATTGAAGCTCCGTCATCATGACAGACATTTCACCCTCCTCGGACTGTGAACTTAACTCAAATTTAGTTGGCAGATTTTTGTAGTAAAACATTGTTTTCAGTTTTTGGTAATTTAGGTCTTTAGAACGTGATTGTGATAGTAAAAAAATATAAATTCCTACTAAAAATTCACTGGCTATTAGAATACCTTTAAAAAAAAATCATTGAAAAATCCGGTGTTTGGTGGCTGATGGAAGTTAAAAAAAATAAACATTCCTCTCAAAAGATTGAACGTATTTCATTTTTAGCGACCCAACGAAAGTCAAATCAAAATTCCAAAATTGTAGAGGTAAGAAGTGAACCCAGATCGTACAACCTGTTCCTAATACCGACGATAGAAATCACCAAATAAAACATTTATTTACTATGTGTAAAATGTAGAAAATATGTGGTTTGTAATTGAAGTAGTAATAAATTAAATGATTCCCGGATGGTCAGGCTAGATCAATTGAAATAAAAACATTCCAAAACTACTTAAGGTATATACTGATAATTCAGATCATATTGACAAATCTTAAATTTTGGTTATCGTCAACAAAGCCCTGAATATCTTCTATATTGTGTGCTGAAACGTTGCTAAACAATAAATAGTTGTTTACTATTTTTTATACGTACATAATGATGTCCTTACTAGTTAGTATTGTTAAATGTTTTGATTTTAATTCTAATTCATGTTATAAATTCACTAATGATTAAAATTATTTTATGAATAATGTTTTAAAAGGAAATCGTTAAAACTAATAAGTTCTCCTTTACTGAGCCACTCTCTGTAAAATGTTAGAATCTCAACTTTATAGAAAGACCGCAAAAGCCGTTTTACTTGAACTGCATGTGTGGTTTCCTCTCACACTTCCTTTTCACAAACTCCTTAATTTTCAAAGCCGCGGTATAATTTTGTAAACCTGTTGCTTACACTTCTCCACGTCTGTAGAAGGTTTCTGAAGGAATACACACGCAGTTATGAAGACAGAACATTTTAGACATAAAACCGAATCAGAGTTCCCTTAAACTTATACAAAGGCCTATGTCTAACGTTCTTAGTTAGTCGGAGAACTTTAAGAAATTCAAGGAAGTATTATATATAAGAATCTTAATTCTAGATTTTACATGTAAGAAATTAATACATAATTAATTGTTTCTCCAAATTAAATTTTAAGCAGTACCCAGTGATTAATTATATTTAGAAGATTATGGTTTTTGCGCCGGTCCTAAATAGAATGTATATTAATTAAATATACAGTTTAGTATGTGCCGACGTTTCGGCCTTGATTTCTGTTATGTTCAAGAGAATCAACAAAGAAGAATTATTTGATTTATTATTATGCTGAAAAAAAAAAATGCTGTACTCCTTAGAAACACAATCCTCTAGAGACGGATGCCTTTTTGGGTTGATGGATTCATTCTGATCCCGAATTTTTCAATGTTCTTAAAGAAATTAAAAGTCACTATAAGTAAACAATTGTGAGTCTGCCAACCATAATTAAGTGGAATAAAACATCATGGCTGATTCAAAACATTTAAAAAAAATTAATTTTTCATTCGGGCCTCCATATCTTTAAAACTACCTATAGCACTAAAAAGCCTAATATAACATCATTTAAAGTAGTGTAAATTTATTGAAATATGAGCCCTAATAGAGTTCATTCACTAGTTCCCGAAATACACTGAACTCCTTTTAAAAAGCAACATTTCACAACGAAAAATCAGTAGTTAGTCAATTTATTCTGGAAAACTATATTTCGAGAATCATAACCATATAAATAATGCACTATGAAGAGCTTTTGTGCTGTATGTAGTTTTAAAAATGTTTTCAGGTAAAAATAAACTTCTGGCATGCTTCTTGAATACTTCAATATTTATTATTGACATGAAATTTACTAAATCCATTGTGTTGTCTAAGCAAAAACTGAAGCATTTTATGAAAATAAAAAACGTGCAATTTTTGTTTTTTACTTAAACACAAACTAGTAGAAAAGTTAATTTTTTACAACTTCTGGAGACAAAAAATTATTTATTTATTTAATTAACATTGTAATTTCAAATATTAACAAACGAAACAAGAAATGTACGACAATTATTCTAAGATGGACCGTTATACACAAGAATTGCTTATCGATAATATCATAAAGGATTCCCTCTCCCCTCCCCCCTAAAAAAACGTCTTGTTTTTTTCTTTTTCCTATCACTTCCAGCATTTCGCTGGAACCAATTTTTTTAAAAATATTTAAACCAAAATTTTGTAGTGACCACACTGACAACAAAAATAATTTATATAACTTACTTCAAAAACTGACATATAATAAAAAAATTGAAAAACTCGTAGTTCCTCTGCAGTTCCGTAAACTTTGTTATGATCCCATGTAAAACCGAAGTTAAATTATGGAGGTTACTATACTACTTGGGAATGACCCAATCCTAATTATGATAAGGCATAAGTTTTAACAAATCAACATTCTGCATGTATGCCTTAAATAATATTTTACTTATCAATGAATTTTCTGAAAATGTCATAAATGAGAAGTCGAAAGCATGGGCGTACCCAGAGGAGGGGCTGGGGAGGGCAGTTCCCCCCTCCTAGGAGTGAAAAAAATTATTAATTTAATAAACATTTTTTCAAGCAAATACTAATTGTAATAAGGAATATAGCACTACGACAATCTTCTTTTTCGGCCAAAGCCAATTGGAGTCCTATACTGCCTAACCATGGTTGGGGGTCAAAGTTTTTCATTTTGTTGGACCACCAGTCAATGAAAAAAGTCAATGCCCCAGGCTCGATACGAACCGGCACCGCACATAGACATCAATTTGGTAAGACTGTGTCTTAACCTCTGAGCTACGGGAGATCCTACGACAATTGTATACAATGTTCTTAAAATTTTGGTTTCATTCTCCTTTTGCGATTTGAAATGTTTATACCTTATTGCCTATGGCTTGTCCCCGATTGACTATGGTTTGCCCCCCATAGTTTTGACCCTGTGAACGTCCTTCGTTATGAATGAAGAGAGTCATTTTGCAGGGTTTTTCCTGGAAGAAAAACATGGATTCCAAGAAGAAGAATTTAATTTAATCACAATAAAAAAGAGGAATTCTGATTTGCGATAGATGGACCATGTGCGGATTCCTAAATCTGCATCTGGTGCAGTGCACGCATCAGGTAACTGTCACTCACCACCCAACATTAAATAGAAATTAGTCTCTATTACTCACTGTGACAACACTTTTCATTACTGATCTTCCAAATGAGCTTTTTAGTTGACAGATTTACTAACTCCAATATAAATTATACTGAAAATACAAAGAATGATTTTATTAAGTCAGTTATTCCGTCAACTGAAGGGCTCATTCATATATGGATGTGAAATTAAAAACTTAACTATTTATTAATATTGGTGCGATGAAAAGATTTATTTGAGTGATGAATCGTGAAAACCACATAAAAATATAAAAAAATATGTGTCCACCACTTGAACTAGTGTTGGGCCCCCGTAGCTCAGTGGTTAAGACACAGTCTTACCAATTTGATGTTCATTGGCGGCGCCGTTTCGAATCCGGCCTAGGGGGTTGATTTGGTGGGACTACCATTGGTGGTAGTTCCACTAAATGAAAAACTTTGAGCCCTAACCATGATTAGGTAGTGTAGGACTCCAATGGGAGTCTTGGCCGAAAAAATAACATAAAATAGTTAACTATGCGTTTTACCTCCATTTACTTCTACAATTGTATATGTGGGAAATAATTATTTCTAAAATATATGGTTTATAACGGTATATCATACGTTTATATTACTAATTTTATTTCTGGTAATGTATTTTAAACCAGAAAATGTTTTAATTATCAGATTCTTTCACAGATGTGTCTTAACGACATTGTAATTTCAAGTAACATTGGAACTTGGTTATTTGTACTTAAGAGGCCTCAAGACATACATTTCCATAGAAAAATGTAATTATATTTTATAAGATTTATAATTTATAGGATTTTTCCCCCTTACTATATATTCGATGGAACATATGTATTGTGAAAGTAAAAATAGTTAGAGATCATGTTTCAGGTTTATTCAGGATTAAGAATCCTGTGTTTGTTTATTAACTTGTAATACAAAAATATTCATTTGGGATTAGTCTATTTTATTGTATTAATGAATTGTGATTAAAATCCTGAATTTCCAAAATTAAACCAGCTCATAATTTACGATTACATGATTTTTTCTCTTATCTTATATCATTTTGAATAAAGCCTTGTGAAACAGATAATTTTATTTTCATAAAAATGTACTTTTCATTTTCTCAATTCATCAACACTCCATTCTCAGAATCCTTGTTTTTCTGTTTTGTTTTTTTATCTCTCATTTTGTATTCTCTTCTCAAAAATTCATTATATATCAAATTTCTTCCAATTTTTTAAATTCTGTTTTAATTAAATATTTCTAAAAAGATTAATTAATAAAATAAAAATATAAAATTAGTCATTTAAAAATATATTTGTATACAATACTTATAAGGAATATAAAAACAATTATTTCCGCTTATCATATAAACCTATTACTCTTACCATTAAATTTTAATTTATTATATAGAATATTGAAGGTGAAAAATACATTTTCTTTTTTTCCAATTCCAATAATTGTTCCACAAATATTTTTTAATCAAATTATGTTTTTAGGTTTTGTTTTTTTTCATACGAGTGGGGATTCTTAATTGTTTTGTAATAGTTTTCTCAAAATTATAGGATTATATTACAAATTCACTCATAGTGTAAACTGGTACTTTAACTTTTTTTCAACGCGATACAGAAAGTTATGCTTGCTAAATCCAATATCCCAGTTCACGAGAACGCCCGCTAGAGTGCTCCGTAGTTCACCTCGTCAAAACGTAACAAAATTTGTATATTTCCAAATGTTTGCGAAATACAACAAATTAAGTATACAAAATATTTTTTTGTTTTGTGAATACAATATATAAGGATTATTAATAATCCATAACTTCAAAGTGGTCAAAATTACGGTAATTAATACATCAAATAAGATACATTAGACATTGAGATTGTTGTGGTGCAGACTTACGGTTGAATATACGATTTTTCAATTAAGTATATTATCGAATGATTTTTCTTGTTTGTAATTTAAAATGTATTGAATTATAGTAACTATAATTAATATTTTTTTTACAAAAAAAAACTAATTACAAATTTATTAAATATTTCATTCGTAAATATGTATTAACGTACAAAATCATTTATTTAAATGAGTAGTAATTCGTTAGTGAAAAATTAGCAAGGCGTATATATAAACATATTTATGTTTATATATCAGAGTAAAATAAAGTTAGCAACATCTCAAGCTAAAATTGGTATATAGTCCGTGAACAACAGTATATTATTCGTTACTCAAAATTTAAAAAAAAAGATTAATTGAACAAAAATAAAATTATATCTTCGATGTTCTCTGAAAAAAGGATTTAACATATTAGGTGTTTTCAGATTTATGCGTTTTTACAGAAATACTTATCAATACTATTTTGGTTAAGTATGTGAAGTACAATTAAGGGGCCTGAAGTAATGATTAAGTATCTCCATTCTATTAAATTTTTAAATAATTCTATTTTAAATGTTAAATGAAAAATTGAATAAATCAATTTTTGAGATAGGACTTTTTCTATTTTTGAAAACCAATTTAGCAGTATTATTAAATAACACTAGGTCATCTGTAACCCGTACTATTCTTATCAGACTGGAGGAGGAAGTCTTAAAATTTTCAATTACATTTTTTTTTTTTTGTCTTATTTATTTATAAAGGAAATAATAAGTGTTTTTACATCATTTGCAAATATATTTATATTTTATATTATTTCTTAGACTTTTTTGGAATGAATAATTTTATTTTCATAAAAACGTTCCATGACTAGGATATTCTCAGTTTAATAATAGTGCATAGTAAGAATATGTATTTTTTAATCTCTTTTTATTTTTGCAGAATAGAAAGAATTCATGTTATCTTTGCACAAACACTCAAAATTATACATAAATATAAGAAATAAACAAACAGACAAAAACTTTTTAATCTATATAAATCAAATTTTAATGTTCCTTTGTTGCTTACCTTAATCAAGAGTTCTTAACTGATTTACAGGACATTTTTTTCTTTTAAATGATCAGTGTCATCCTAGGATGGTCCTTAGCTATTGAAATCCTAGATTTATACAGTAAAAAAGTTATGATCAAAATTAAACATTACTGGCATATAACATAAAATATATATATTTTTCTTATATAATACATATTAGACAAATATTATGAATGATACATTGAATTTTCGACTTAAAAATAATAATATGTAAGTAAATTTTTAATTTTAAATAAATTCATATCAAACTTTCAACTGTGCTCATTCAGTCTAACATATTCATAATACATACTCAAATTTAGCAATTTTTTAAAAAAATAAAACCACTTTATTTATTGATAGATATTACAATCTGCAACACAGTTGTGGGCAATAGGTAATAGTGATAAATGATCACATTCGTACTAAAATAAAATAAGAATGAAAATAAATAACTTCATAAAAGTAAATAAAATCTCTCTTAAAATATATACAAACAGAAGGATAAAGAAAATGAACATAATCAAACTAAGTGGATGGAAAAATAAATAAATAAAATAAAATAATCTCTAATCACACTTACACTGTATACAATATTTACACAGTCAACCTGAAGATCCCTGACCCCACTCTATCCCTCCACGTGTGAGTAGTAGAGCAGAGCCCATAAGATCCCAGCGCATCCCTCTTGCCGCATCACTGGTTATGAGCCAGTGGAGGCTGAGCAAGTGCACTAAAGCCAAAAACACTCAACTTGAGTGGAGAATCTGACCATTACCAGAATTCTAATTGTCCATTTTTATTTTACAATAAGTCTCTTGGCCAATGCCGTTTCAACCTTCGAGGTGGATTGTAGGGATGCGTGGAACTAGATAAGGATTGAAAAATTTAGTAATAGTAAATCATTGCGGGGTCATCTAATTATTAATTAAAACCTGAACATTTCTAGAAAGTAATATGCAATATTGTAATGGAAAAAACAAGGGGTCGAACCGATAAAAAAATATTTTAATTAATTTTAGAATTTTTTTTAATACTACATTATGCCACTTATGCTCTGCATGTATTTAATTGTTATGATGTACCAAACGATCTCTTTTTATAGGTAGAATAAGAAATAAACCTTGTTGGTCGTACTAAATGAGTTTATGTCCATACCAATTACAAAAGTCGCTTACAAAATTTTTGTTTGAGAAAAATGTTCCGATTCTCTATTAACATCTTTTGAAACCCTAAAATAGAAAAAAGTTATATAAATCAAAAATTAGAAATTATCGAGCTTGCTTTTTGGAAAAAAAATGTTTTTCTGCCGATGCTCTGCGATCGCAAAGCAAATTCATAACTTTTCACACTGTTATCTAAATTATACATAACTAGAATTGTTGGAAAGCTGAATTTCCACATTTAAAAACGATTTTTAAATATAAATTAAAAAAATTGATTGGTATATTATAACTATTAAATCCACACAGTGAAAAAGTTGCATACAGTATTACTGAAACTATGTAAAATATATTTTTCTTGATTTTTTGGCGCAAGAACCCTTGGACTAAATTTTTGTTTAAAATTACTTTGTGCTAAAGGTAATGTAGAACTGTGTTGAGTAAAATATACAGACCTGAACTGTTACAAACCCTGCAGAATCTTGGAGGTGGTATGGTCAGTCAGTATTCAAACTCAAACGGACGAAATCTTAAAAAAAAAAGGCCATGAAGCTTTTTCATACTTTATTTTTTACTCATGAAAATATACGCCTATGAAATGTGTACATGTTCAAGGCATATTGCACAAATTAAACAAAAAAAGTTATCCATGACCGACGCCCTTATTTCTAATTTTAGTTTAAAAATGGTAAAAAATGTAAAATATGTATCATAAACTACTTTATAGTAAGTTAAATTTCCTTTATTTTGAGTGCTGGCAGACATATGCACGTCTTATGGTTCCTGAGATAGATTTTCTCAAAAATCAAACATTTTATCCGAACAGCTAGAAATTAACATTTTGTGAGTTTATTTTGTCAAAATTTAAATTTTCTATTTGTAATATTTTAATTTCTATTTTAAAATTTTATGAAATAGAAAATTTAACTAGCTTTTATTTAAGTGCTGGCTGACATCTGTATCACTTATTGTTTTTGAAATAAAGTTTTTCATAAATCAAACTTATTATCCGAACAACAATAAATCCATATATTTTAGCAAATTTCATAAAAACTACTATTTCTACGAAGATAAAGGTAATACACTACTTTATAGTACATTTAACTACCTTTAATTTGAGTGCTAATAGACGTCTATAAGTCACACAGTTCCAGAGATAAGATTTCTCAAAATATATTAACTAACTACTAATCTTTCAGTATATTTTTATGAAATGTTTTTTGAAAAGCTATATCACGAAAAGCATAGAACATAAACAGCTCTATTGGGGCTAACATTTCAGAAAATTTACTCTACTTTAAATGATGCTCTCTTAGGCTTTCTAGTGCTGTTGGTAGTTAGATATGGAGCTCCGGATAAAAAATTATTTTTTTTAAGGTTTGAAACAGGCGGCATTTTTCATTCCCCCTACCAATACTTGGCAGACTCATCAATTTTGGCTAGTAATTATACATGGTTTTCATTAAAATAATCTAAAATTGGGGTGAAATAACTGCCTTTTTTTCTTCTCGACTCTTGTACTATATAGTCGATCAGATTCCTTAAACTATTTATCAATCCCGTCAATACCCTATGTGGCGTTTTTTAATTCGTTGAACTTTGTTTGAAACCTTTTGATGACTTTTTAAAAAACTTTCTTTTGTTTAAGAAACTTTTTAATACCTTAGTTTGCGGTTGGAAAGAAATATTAATGTTTCCAAAGGTAACAAGTGTTACTGGAAAACATAGTTTAGAATCAATACTCGAGTTGACAGAGACCTGTGGGACCAGGAAGAGAGCACAATAGACCGCTGACAGCGACGTGACTCCTACAATGAGTGAAAAACCTTTTTTAATGACATGACACGCCGCTATCCCTTTCGAGAATGGTCTTCCTTTCTTAAGGAGCTCTATGTTTTCTCTTATACTTCTTTTCCTTTGTTTTCTCCGTCTTCTTCTTTATCCTCCTTAATGAGGCTTTAACAATTTACTGTTTATTAACATAATATTTGACAATTGACGTACCGCTATTTTGACATTTTAGGTTTAACATGCATTGTTGTCTTACGTATACAGGACTGCAGAAGAGCTGAGCCATCTTTAGTAATCTATATAGAGAAAGGAATGTTTCTTGTACAATTGTTTCATAGAGATGAATGAGTAAAACAAATATATTTTGCATATATTCAGCCCACCATGTTTTGTTTTTTCCAATTTAAACCTATTTTTAAAGCATATATAATTTTATTCATATTTTTTTTTTGCAAATTTTCCTGTTTCATTTTTTTTAAATTAAAATTTTTTTTTTCAATGGCGCGACAGACCATGGAGATTCTAGGCCTCGCGCGATATACTTAAGAAATACACAATTAATTTAATGAATTACGCGATTAAATTTAAATAACATCAACAAAATCAATTCAAAATATGGAAACTGGGTTAAAAAAAAAAAAAATCTACCTACCATTTTACGATTTGGTCAGAATTTTAAAAAAGGGTAAAGTATTGTCCAATAGTACCGGATATGAATTCGCTAGAATATCTGATCCATTATAAAATTACCCCATTTCATATGAAATTTTTTGAGACAATACCCTTCCAAGATAGGCTACATCTCAATGTTGGAAACCAACTAATAACAATTAAAAATTCTAAGGATTCTAGAGATTAGTAGGGGAGGGGGATGAATATCAATACAGGGATATCATATATATAATAAAAATAAAAAATAAATCTTTATTACTTCAATCTATGAAGGGTCAGGGGTGCAGTACTTTTAGAAGTGTTGTTACAAGATCAATGATTGTGCAAAGAAGTGATTTGGTCAGAATCACTCTCGACTGTAAGATTTTTCCCAACTAAGTTTACTTTATGAACTTGAAGGACTCCTGGACCCGAAGGGTTGACTCATGGCTACCATAATAGATTAAATAATAATCCGGCACAGCTGGATTTGAGCCCGGGTCCTTGCAGTTAATAGCACAGTGCCTTACCTCTGAGCCACATTGCTCTCCACATCTTATGCATACATTTCAAAATTATTTCTTATATCTGGATTTTTTTTTCCTTTTCGGATCTATATTTACGAAACCAGTTATTTTCATCGCATTAACCAGCTTTCCTTCGATGCTTAACCAGAGAAACGAGATCCTATCGATCTCCGACTCAACTAATATAGTGACTTTAGCTATTCCAGTGGACAGAGAGACCCCTACGCACACAGAACAAGAGGAGACGAGGAACAGTGGCCGGCGAAGGATTGTGTTGGCGCTGGCTACACTGTTTGCCCTCGGCCACAAACACTTCCCTAACTCTACATACATTAAGGAAGGATTCCTCTCCAAACCTCATGAGCAAACATAATATAGCCCCGCCTTTAAGCCGCTCCTCCTGTTTTCCTTCTCCTATGTATATCGGTTCACACCGCCCCTGTGGTCTCGGACAATTTTGTACAGTGAGATTATCTCATGTTTACGGATTTAGTGTAACTAAAGCTTTGTTCCAACGACTCGTTGGTAGAAGATTATACTCCCAGAGTTGTGGTTTGTTGTTTCTTGTAGTATTTTGATCACTAGGCGTTCCCACGACGCGGAGAAGGTCGTTGGATTGCGATACATGAACGATCACGACCAACCAATAGTGATGCAGTTTTTAGTAGTTACAATGTATGGAGTCACGGAGAATAGAATACAAACTTAAATAAATTAAAAAATGATTTTCAGATTAGAATTAAGCAATTGATCACGTGAACTACAACGATTAAAGGGCAGTCATTTCTCATCTTCTGTTTGAGCAATTTTTTTTTTTAATAATCATAAAATCAGAAATAGTTGTATTTATTATTCTTAAAAATGTTTACCAGTATTTTGTTTATTTCATTATCCTATTGCTTGGAATGAGAGAAAATAGGTTAAAAAAAAAAACAACTAAAAAACGAGATTATTACCAATAATTACCTATGCCTACTAGCGTATTGATATCATAAGTGGAAATATGAAAATGTTTCATTACCCTAACCAACTATTGAGGTAAGAAATTTTAATTTAAGCATTTCAATACTTAGTTATTTTAACAATTGATTATGGAGCAGGAGGGTATAGTCTCGTACAAAAGACACACCTAACTATAAACAACGTTATTGATAAAAAAATTAAGATAAAATAAATAGGTAAAAGTAAGAATTATTAATAAGAGAGAAAAGAAAAGTTAATAACAAAAACAGCGACATTTTTAGACATAACAAAACATGCTCTTACAGGAAAACAACAAGAACAAGTTAATTTGAAAATGGACGAAGAAATAGAAGTAATTTGAATAATAAAATTGATAAATATAGAATTCATAACACAATGTCCTGCAGTATCCTGGGATCCGTCTTCGGGTTGAGGTTGGATGTCTCAAGTTCTAGGTCACTGCTCCTTTAACTGCTGGGAATGGAACTTCATGAGCCAGTTTTTTTTATATAATCATTTATTGATTCCATTGTAATTCCCAGTGCAATTGGCTGTTTCTTACTAACCAAGGAGCATCCACTGCGATTCTTTAGACTATTTTAAAAAGATCTTTTATCTTAATATGTGTAGAGTGATCAATTTTAGAAGCTTCTTGCGTTTCATATTTTTAAAGAGAAATCATATTATTATGTCTACCGTCATAAAAATATGGTTCTAATAATAAAACTTAGACTAACTATAATATTTTTTTTCCTCTTTGGATGGATAAGATGCAACAGCTTCTTTCTCCCAGAGGACTCACTTCCATTGCACCGAGGAAGACCGACCATATGCGAGCATGACTCAGTGTCGCTATCAACCGACGAACCCTAGGGACCTTTCATCCCTTATTAACGCCACTTCTCTTGGCCTCCAGCGACAGCCGCTAAAACATCTATGAGTGATTGGCTCTCGGAGGTTTCCCAGCTGCCAGATGTCGATTTTCTACGTTGACGATACCCCGAACTATTTTCGTACCTTTGGTCGTTACTCGATAAGCAATTAATGGAAGACATATACATTAAAGTGTAGATTACAAATGTCTTATCTTTGTTTTACTGTTCTCTCATTATCATATTCAGTTTCAGTGCTTAGTAAAGAATATAAAAGTATTATTATTATGTCACATAAAAATATTAAAATATCAATTTGTAAGTACTTTAGAATTCATTCGTTATCAAATACGAACCAAGGACAAGAGAGAATTGGATTCCAGGAAAGTTTTTCTTTGATGGATTACATCTTGAAAGGTTTCCATCCACTCAGTCTCTTAGAGTAATTGAATAACTAAATGAATAATGAAGAAGCGGTAAAGTCCCTTAAATAAAATTTTGATCAATTAGTTGAAGCCAACAATATATAGGCCGATTCTCGTTTTTTTTTGTTTTGTTTTTTGAGAAATTAAATTATTTATCATAAATATTACATGCTCACTAATTATATGAGGCTTCTACGTTCAAAGTTTGTATTGTTAAATGTTTGGTTCTGGGTTAAAAAAAAAATTATTCAGTATTTATCGAGAAGCATCCAGGAATCAGCACCAGTTTGATTTAGATAAAATTATAACATAAATTAGATAATGCTAAGCTTTTTATCAATTTTATAATTGCTAACCAATTCATGCCTAATAACTATGTCTAGAAAACTACAAAATGAAAAAAGATTTAATTGAAGGAATTTCAAGTAATCAGGAAAATATTTTCTTACACATCTAAGAAAATTGTTTAATACAATTGATGTTTTCTAGTGCTAAACCCATCAAATCAGTTTTTATTCATACATATTTAGAAATCTGCAAGGGTGCATTTGAATGCGGCAAGACTAGTCTAGTATCTGTGGTAATTGAGGAGATGCCCTTTTAAATTAACTTTAATTTATTTTAATTTTAATTTTTAATTTAATATATAATATAATAAATTTTAATTTATTTTTGCAATGTTATATGCAGTTGATTAGTGAAGTTAATAAAGGACAAGATTTTCGTTAAAATGATGTATGCATACAGTAAAAAACAATCACTCTTAATAAGAACTAAAATATTAGAAAGAATTGGTGTAATATTAATCGAAAATCTCAAAACATAAATATCTGTATTAACACTAAATATGTAATTTTAGTCTTTTATTATATTTTAGTTTCTCGAATTAGGAAACTGCACGTCGATTTCGACTATTACAGCACTTACTGGACAAACGGTATAAATTTCCAATGCATTTCAAAGGACTGATCTACATTACTGTAATAAGCTAGACATACGAAGTTGAGATTTGGGGCTCCACTAAACCTTCGAATTCCTTTCGTATCCAATCCTTACAATCCAAAATCCTTCATAAAAACCTCAATGCTTCTTACTTTGCCACAAATAAAATCACATCCAAAGACCTTAATGTTCCTTGCTTTCTCTTTCATTCTTGACAAAACTCCGATGCGCCTGCAAAGAAGATGGCCACGAGACCTGCTAATGTACAATGTCATTTGAGTGCTACCAATGGGTAGTTTCTCTTCACGCCTCTAACACTCCATTTTATCTGAGATCAAATTTACTAAACGTATTATAATGTACAGTTGTAAATAGCAATAAATAAAAAAACAGTTTCTCGAATTTAGGCATCGTCAACTCAGAAAAAAGATGAGATCACATACATACGTACCAGCCTCAGAACATCACTCATCAGCAGAAAGAAATATTATATATTACTTATTACCTACTATTACTTGAAAATTTTTAGACAAAAAAACCGTTTTATTTCTGCGTTCCTTTTTTTTATTAACTATATAGAAAAATATACAACGAGGAGATGGAAGTTGTAGGTTTTGTGGAACTCACAGTTATTTAACGTTCGACGAAGGATTGCTCTTAAATTAGTGCTAGTTGGTGCTTTTTTTCTAAGCGGATTTCTTAAACATCGTTAAATTTTCAGTAAGTCCAGCTCTTTTCTGAAAACTCAGAAGCCAGTGTCTCCTGGTGTTGTTCTACTGTTTTGTCCAATCTATCGGGTTAGAAGTTGTGATTGTATCGCAATGGATTATAGTTTTGGATCACGAGGGAGAAGTTATAAGAAATAGACGTCATAATTTATAAAACTACCAGGTGTTAGCTTGCAAAAGAGAGCTAAATTTTCTGTGGTTTGAGTAAGAAAAAAGTTGGAAACATTTCATCCTATGGAATGATGGAACATATCCAAATAAACTACTAGTAGAAAAGTATTTTTTATTGAATGAAATAAATAAAAGATAAATGCTCACCAAAGGATTTCTAATGTTTTATGAAATGAAATGTAGAGGCGAGAATCAATTAGTTAAAATAATTTCAGATTGTGCTAATTGATAGAGCAAATAATAGAAAAAGAAATAAATAATATGTTCATTATAAATAAACAAAATTAAATAATACTTCTATGCATTTATTTATTTATTCCTTGTCTTCTTAAAAGTTTGACCTCATCTTCTGGTATAGTTTTGTTATTTATTCTGAAAAGATAAATATATATAAAACACATTGATTATAAGGTATTACTTTGCATATCCTATTAATAAGACTCTATTGATTAATTATGAAATTTGATTAATATTTTTAAATGCTGTGTAATAGAAATAATGTTGACAAAAAATCATCAAAAATTTAGGAATTTATTTATTCGTACATTAAGAGACATTCAGTTAATAAATAAGACTATGGATTGAAGTTGAGCCAAAATATATATTTTTTTCTGTTCAATCAGAAAATTTTAAAGTTGTAATAAAAGTAAATTTCACTATCGGGTCGCATTCTTTATAATTTTTTTTAATGTGAACAGAATGATCTAGTCCCCGACATACGTATTGGTTTTTTGTAATGTTACTGGAGTTTGTTGTAAAATTGTTTTTATCAAATTTGAGAATATGATCGTTCGCTGAAGAAATGAGGAGTATTTGGTGCTAATATTGTCCTGTAGTGTATTTGTTATTGCGATCATGATAATTTTAAATCAGATTTTAAAACGGAATTCCATGTTTCATATATTGTAATCACGGAATTGTAAAATATTTTATTCATTATCTGTTAAAATGTTAAAATTGGTGTATCATACTCAGCTCTTCAAAAATGTTTTGTATTCAACAAAATCCAAATTACTTGAATAACACTTTTTTTTTTTTAACATATGCGATATTGTAAATAATTTAATAATTCTATCAGTTAAAAAATTATGATTGGGCAATTCGTTGTTTTTTTGTGGATTATCTCATTCAGACATACTAACATCAAAAATTTAATATGATGGTAAATAATTAAGAAAGAAAATTATACAGTTTCGGCCCGAAAAAACTTTAAAATTCAAGAAGTTCATGAGCAAAAATATGTACAATGCTACTTTGTTTCTTTCTATTTAATTTATGTTAACATTAACTTTTTTTTATCTTAGTTCTTATTGAAATATGTATCTGATTTGATTGCAACGGGAATTTTTTCCTTTACAAAAATGGAAGAATACCCATCTTCCATAATATTATCTAAAAAAAAAAGGATAAAAACTGAAAAAATATATAAAACTGGCGGGATTTTGTATCTTAATGCGGTAGCTCTTTGGCTCAACGATACAGTGGTTATTGTTATTTAAACAATTATTATCTTTTGCGTTTGGTGAATTTATGAAGGGGTTTTGAAGTTGTTTCAGTTTACTGGGCTATTGACTGTGAGCTTTATTGTCAACTGCTCGGTGTAATGTATCAAGTTTCAAAAGCCGAATATCCCGGCCTGATCAACTGGAACAAAGCAATTTTTCAACAAGATAACGCCCTTCCTCATCGTTTTTGTTTAGACGAAATTCGCAGAAATGATGGAGCTATTTTTACCGACGTCGAACAAACATTTAATGGTCTCTTCTGATGGTACATTATATGAAAGGGCGGAGCTTCGTGTAAGAAGAGGAACTGAAATGACAATGCCTGGTATCCCTTTGAAAAGAAAATGCATAATAAAATCAATAGCTTACAGAAAGATGATTGGAAATGATAAAAGTTAATGGAATGAAGATGAAACATTCAAGTTAATATTCAAACAGTTCAGTACCCAATGAATATTCTAAAATCTAGTATATAGTCCTAGCATATGACATTTAAGAACAGTAGTATAAGATATATATTTGTAAACATTATTATCATAATGTAACGCATTGTAGGCATTGCGTTCGTTATTTATGAAAAATATCTGCCATATAAATGCATATAGAGTTTAACTCTCTCAATGTTTTCATATGGGCAGCCCGTAGCTCAGTGATTAAGATAGTCTTATCAATTTGATATCTATTGGTGGTGCCGGTTCGAATCCAGCCCTGAGGTGTTGACTTATTTCATTGAATGGCGGTCCCACAAAATGAAAAACTATGACCCCCAACCATAGGCAGTAAGTGACTTGGGAGTTTTTTATATTTTGCTTTCTCACTACCGATTGGAAAGCTTTGAATTCATGTAGTAAATTAAGTAAAGGGTCATGTATCAATTCCGACAAGTTCACCGAACTACTTTCGCCAACGCATTCGTATACATTTTTTGAATTTTCCTCGGCATAACAATTATTCAAAAACGGATCTGGCTTAAACTTGATGAAAGTTCAGGATTGGCATGATAACATGAACTATAATTATAAATATAATGAGCTATATATATTTTAGTAAATCATTTCCACTACATTCGCTAACGATCCTCCATATATCTATGTTGTAACAACGGATTATTCTGTTGATTTAATTCTCAAACGGGAAATAATGATATTTTAGATATAGTTAATAACATACCCAGTAAAAATAGACAAAAAAGAATAATTTTCAGATTGGAAAACATTCAAAAAAAGGTTTTGAAATTAAAAATAAATAAGATAAAAATAGTGAGAAAGCTCTATGTCCCATTTCTTTGCAAACATTTTTATCATTTATAAACGCCCCGCAATTTTTTGAATCATTATTGAAATTAATAAAGCTATATCAAAATATGAATTTTGAAATATCTTAAAAATATACATGGAACAAGGGGGTATACAGTTGCGAATAAAAATAATCATAAAATTTAGAAATAGAAAAAGGGCAGAGACTAGAGTACTCGCAATACCATGACAAAAACATTCCGTCATGCTTTCTCGTGTTGATAAATTGGTTTCCTTTATAAATAATCATTACAATTTTAGTCTCAAAACAATTTATATTTCTTTATAAGTCGGACGTTTCGGCCAATTCAGCCATTCTCAAGGACAATCTTAATACAATTTTTGAACCACATCAATTTAAAAAAAAAAACTTTATCCAGGATAATAAAATAATAATAATTTGAATTACAGTAAAATTTCACTACTTTAATTTAGTATAATATCGTTGTGATAAATTGTTTTAAATTTTATTTTAATTTAATATGTTGAATTGACAAAATAGGGTAATTGTGGACTGAAATTAATGACCTGGGCAGAATAGCATAAAGTTTTTTACAAATTGATGTGGGTCTAAAATTGTATTAAGACTGTTCTTGATTATGGCCGAATTGGGCGAAACGTTGGACTTGGAGACTATAATTGGATAAAATGTAATTTTTTTTAAATTATTAGTTTTCTTAATGTATAGTACTACCTTCATTATGATAAAAGAAAAAAAAATATTTTGTACTTTTAACGCCCCAGTGTAAAATGCGCTCATAAGCATCCGAACCATAGAACTAATAAAGGTAAATAAACAGTTGGATTTACTTATAAAAAAATATCGTTGTTTGAAGTCTCGAATTAGAGGTAGTCAAGAGAATTTCTTCAGGCTTATAATTTATAAAGTGAAGTAATTAAATAATGCTGTTAAATCCAAAAATTTTGGATTTTAATTAATTTTTATTTCTTATCTTTTTCCAGGATATTACATAAATTAAGTAAATTGGCATTGATTCTGAAATATAATTTTTACAAATAATTGAAAGTACGACTATATTAGTAAGTAAAATTAGTGTTTTCTTTGTTTTTTGAATTTAATAGAATTATTATTTTTTTAAATGTGTTGTAGAAAAAGGACAAAACCTTTTTGACTTCTTGAAGATTTAATCTTTGAATATGATTCTGATTATTTTTTAAAATTTAGCAAATTTATGAATAGTATCAATTTTAAAATCAATTCCAAGGTCCTATTCAAATTATTTAACTTCTTTCTTTTGAGAGAGTAGGAAAGTAACGATAATTATATCAATTCAAATATATAAAAAGAAACAAAACTGAAAAGAAACTAAAATTCAGTGAAGATCGGTTTGGAGTTTCGCAAGATATAATTGCCATTAGGATGTTCAATGGTAAAATTTATCTTGACTGAAAATTACTCATTCAGGCATTTTTAATGACAGGTTCCAATAAGAGAAATCCCTAGAATTATTTTATATATAAATATAAGTTTATAAGAATTATAAAAATTGAAATAAACACAATAATTATACTCTTTTTTTGCGATGAGGGAGGGAGGGGAGAGAGAAACGTAAATGGATTTAATTAAATGAGTTCAAATTGAGTACAATTAGGCTTTTGATTGTGATAAATTAGTCCAGCAGAGTGCACTTTCTCTTTAAAGTTGCACACAATTTAATTTTGGTTGGAGTTAATTATTTAATGTTTCTATTTAGTGGATCTAATGGAATAATGATGTTATAAAATGATACAATAAAACATATCGGATTAGCTTAATTCAGTTTATATTTTTTATAGCTTTAGAAATTACATTGTTCTTAATTTAATAGTAACATAAATTGAGTATGGTAATTAAGAGGACACTAATTGATATGATGAGAAGAACAGATTTTCATTTTCATTATGAATGTAGTAATGTAAATAACGTCCGCATGCAGCTTTGAAAATACATGGATTAAATTATTGTAATAGTTACCATATGTAGGAAGTCATAATTGTATATTAATTTTTCTTATATTGTAATAAATTTATTCCAGTGTCCAACAATACCTAAAAAAATAAGACTCACTTGGAACAAACACGCAGTATTTGAAACTAACAGATGTTTGCTTGAGAAAGACGAGAATGCGATTTGTCTAAAATAAAAAGGAGGGCCAGTCAGAACGGCGATCCGGCGAGTAATAATTTGTGTGTCATGCTAATGTAATGTCCAATTTCATTCCATATGTTTCTAATCCCGTTGCTCTATTAAAAATCTAAAATTCATTTAATTAATCAATTACAGAGGATTTCTGATTTATCTTAATTCCCTACTAGACGCCATCTCCGACTCAGATTGTTCACTTTTCCTTATCTGAGGGAGTGAAATTTAATTTAAAAAATGTTAAATCACAATTACAGCTTAAAAATGACTTGAGGCATGTACAGGTAACCATTTTTAAGTAAATGAGCATATTCTTCCTAATTGTGACCGCCTAACCACCATTTAAAACCTGCTAGTATTATTATTACTTCTCTTTCTAATGGATAAGGTTTATTGTATGACTGAAATATGTTATTGCAACTAGCAAAAAAAAAAAAAATCAGTCGGAATAATGAAAAGCTAGTGGCGTACAATCCGAGTTTCAAATAGTAACAATGAACATTTTTTTAAAGCAATACCATTAATTTATTTTATTCATCAATATATATATATATTTTTTTTACGAAGAATTCGACTCTTCCTGTGGCTAAAAAGTGTTTGTACCCTAAACTATAAATTTAACCAGCAAAACAGATTATATTATTTTATCATTTTGTTACTTTATTTTTTTTTTCATACACATAGTTTGATTATGTTCACTTTGTTTATCCTTCTGTTTGTATATGTTTTAAGAGAGATTTTTTTTTCATTCATTTATTTATTTTACTTTAGTTTGAATGTGATCATTCATCACTATTACCAATGGCAAGAACTGTGTGGCAGATTGTAATATCTATCAATAAATAAAAAAATATGTATAAATAAAAAACGAGCAAAAAAAATATTAAATAAATAAATATTGGTGAACATACCTATATGAGTACAATGAGGGAAATTTTGATCACTTATTCAGATTTATTCTAGTAATAAATCACATAATTTGTCTCAAAAAGTAAAAAACGTGTAATATTGAATTTCAATATATTATTCCAAAGATATTAATAATGGGTATAAAACGTGGATCACAACAGAATAAACTGAGCAATTAATAAACTCTTGTCTCTACCTATAGATTTTCAATAATCCTATTGCTATAAAGATATTTTGGTTTATCTTTATCTCCTACAGATCGCGCCAATTACCAGGCTAAACCAGAAATACTGGCCGAGATAGGGATAATTGAATTCGAATCATAAATCGTTTAACTGTATATTAATTGTTAATTTCGTGACATTATTGTATATCAATTTCTTCATGATTAGCGAATTTGTAAATAATTTCATCATTCGCTCAGGAAACCTCAGGATTCACACATCGTGCAGTAACCTCAAAACGTTAAATTTTATCCAATAGAAAACTAGTGCAAATTTCTGTAAGGGTTTGGCTGAATTAGTAGTTAGGTAAGAGAAGATACATTTGCACGAAAATACAGCCTGGTCATATTTGTAAATGTTATGTCATAAATATTTGTAAATTCGTAATTGTTGATTCTTTAAGTTTCTGGATCTATAATCAATTTTAAACCAAAAGCATAAAATAAAGATAACCTTTCCCGTTTTATAAGAAGTGTTGTAAAAACAAAAAAAAATAAATAAAATAAAATTATGAATTCGTTATACTACCAATTTTTTTTTTAATTTTAAAATATAAGAAGCTTGATTATACATACAAATATTTTAATATAAGTGATGAACTGTTTGTTCCACAAATAATGCAAATACTGTCAAATCATTTCTATAACATGGAAATTTAATTATGAACACTGAAAAAATTAAATTTGTCCGCTACAACCCATGAAAGGATAGGGGAGCAGTACTTATTGCGCAGTAAGGAAATCAAAACCATAAAAATAAGATACTAGACCAAAGGTTGTTCAAGGAGGTCAGAATGACACTCAATTAAGGATGTCCACTTCAAGAGGCTGGGGTTATTATATTTTTAAAATACTAAGACCACTTTTGTAAAAATTGAATTTGCTTAACCTCCTAGACCACTCTGCGTCCTGGGTCTGTGTTGCCCATCTTAAGGCCAGACTGACATACTGAAACATGTATGAGGATTAGTAAAACACGTCCATGTGGAAAAGAAAGTGTGAAAGAGATAGGATTCAAAATTGCTAACGTTTCTTGCGCTATAAGGCTCTATTTGAAATAACATCATACCAAACGATATCAACGTATTTGTTTTACAGACTCTCTCTAATACATGATACATACGTAAATTTCCACTTTTCCACAAAAAAGTATATATGTTTTTTTGTTATAGAGATGATTGTTATATAAAAAATTAATAAAGGAACATAACAAACAGAATAATTGCATGTAAACTCACTCATATTTCTCAAGCCATAAATCATCTGAATAGCAGCGCATTGAAGCATGAAAGCTGCACTAATAAACCGCACTTATTCATAATGGATTCAATTAAAGCACTATCAGTAGATTGTAGATCACACCTTGAGCGGAATGTCAGATGTTGCAGTGGTTGTAGGCTGCAAACAGATATCGAACCGCTAATTGGAATTCGCTTTCGTGATGGCCTGCAATGAGCTAGCTTCAGTATCGTCTGATAAGATGCCAGATAATATTTGCATCGGGAATGAGGTTGCTAGAATCGGTTTTGTGCTTTAATTTCGAACTCGACGGGAAAAAATTGCCATCAGATAAAAATATGTCAGTGATGTTTAATGTGTGCTGAATTATTAAGTTTTTTTTTTATTAATTATTTATTTTTATCGAGTCAGTTATGTATTGACGCAGCTAACTTTGATCATTCGTACAATTATCATTCCTTTGTCGATGTATTGCATCTTTGGCTAACATTAGAGAAGAGATCAAAGACAAATGGAATATTATTACGGTAGTTGAGTGGAGCGAGTCTTAGTGAATGTGGATTTCTTGTTGTCTCTATTTGTATTCTCAATTTAACTAATGACCTACTTTGTAATTACTTCCAAAATGTATTGTAATTGAAGAGATCTCTAAAAACGTTTCTGTAATTTCTTCTGTAAATAAGAAAAAAAAATTCATATCTTTGACCATACTAATATATTTTTAATTTTGGTCCATTGAATCCTTCGATAAGAATTAAGGGCTTATTGCTTGTTAGCATCAGTTAGATTAGATCCAAAGGAAGCTTTTTAGACTTAAAAATAGTTTTGATAAATTTCGAACTTAGAGCCTTTCCAGAGGAAGTTCTTCATCTAATTCAGATGAAGTAAGAAAAGGGTTTAAGAAATTTTCATCAATATTATTTGGTCAGTGACAAATATGTAATTCTGTCCATTATCTGAAAAAAATTGATCAGGCATTTTTAGAACTGAAATACAAACAAATCAATTATTTTTAAACTATTAATATTTGAAATTAGGCTTTTACAATAAGTATTGTGTTGAAAGCAACTAGAGCCGTTGAACGAACCACATCTACGACTCTGCAAGGTCTACGTATGTGGAGGCTCTGAAAGTCGGGCCACATGTTGAAGAAGGTTTTATCAAGAAAATGCATGCTCAAGGTCATATAAGGATTTCTGTTGTGAATATGGACTTGGGCTAGCGAAACTCACAATTTCATTAACTCATTTTTTTTTTTAACGAATGTAAAAAAGGTATTATTTAGTATTATTAAGGAAGAAAATGAAAAAAACAAAACAATGTTCTTCAGAATCAATAATTTTCCACTCGAACCTTTACGTTTTAGACACCAAGGAAAAGATTTGATTCCTCTGTCTATAGTCAAATTGGCATTAGAATATTAACGATTGAACAGTATGATGAAATATTCAGGAATCGTTTGGATTGATTCATATTGATTTTATCAAATTCCACTCTCCACTTAATTCCAGAGAATTTAGTTAATGTATTTTTCATGACACAGTCAAACGTCGATTATGGAACATCCAATTTGACTGGAATTAAGAATAAAATTGGGAATTAGCGCAAAAAATGGTTTATTATTAATTTTACCGAATTCAACCAACCCATACTTTCGCTTCACCATGTACAAAAGTATTTTTCTTGACACGCGTGATTGAAACTCGGTTTCTCCTGTATATTCTTTTCCTTAAAGGATAAATCAAAATTATTAAAAAATAAAATTCATAAAAAGTGCTCATAAACCTTCAGATATAAGTAAATATGTACCTACTCACCCAGTAGAAATGTTGAGGAACCAATTCGGAACTGGTCTATGCACTCGACAGACTTTTTTCAATTTTAATGGTTACATTTTTTTTAAATTCTTTTTTTTTTTTTTTATTTCATTCTTCAAGCACATAATTGTCTATCATATCTTTAATAATTGGACCCTGTACTTGGATGGAGCTGTTTCGTGTTTTATGTTTTAACTAAATGAGAAAGAAGTAAAGTTTAAAATGAAAGTAAATTTTAAATAATATTCTTACCACAAAATATACTTAATAAATATAAAATTATAATGACTACCTTACAAATATGTTAATTAAATAAATTTGTCAATTAATTCAAATTATATATTAAACCATATTATTGCTGAAAATCCTGTATTAGGGGTTTTGATGCTGTAGGAGCCCTAATAAACGAAATTGGGATAATATCAAGATCATTGGATTATTTTCTTCTCATGTTTAGTATCAAACTTGAAAGTATGCTCGGGATCGTAGACAACACGCTCTCACTTAAACATAAAAATATTTTGTCGGAAGATTTAGTCCGAGTGACGGTCAATAAAGGTATCAAAATAGTAAAAGAGAACTATTTATTGTTAACCAATGTTTCGCCCAACTTTGTAGCGCTTCACCAGGGCTATCATACTGAAACAGAGATGGTGAATGTCAGTTTGAGTCGTCATCTCTGTTTCAATCTGACAGCCCTGACGAAGCGCTACAATGTAGGGCGAAACGTTGGTTAGCAATAAATAGTTTTCTTTTATTATTTCGATACCTTTATTGACCACCACCCGAAATATCTTCCTACAATCTACTTCATACGACAACTATCTTCTTCCAATAAAAATATTTTATTCTTTCGTATAATTTGATATTATATCCTCCTTCTTTTAACCCTCACCCACCAAAACCAAGATTCATGTTATCATGAAATAAGGTGTTCTTTTATAGAAATTCAATTGCTAATAACGGTCCTGTAAATGTTTTCTCGTGGTCTGAAATAATTTTTCTGTTCTTTTTAATTTTTTTTTTTGATATTTTAAATGAATTACGTATTTTTGTCGGCAATCATATATATTCATTCCAATTGTAAAGTAAAATATAAAATGTTCTATTAGTAATTTTGATATAAAATATCAAATCATAAAGATAATATTAATTAAATTATAGCACGTTTAGAATGTCTCATAATAATAAATTCAGAACTGAATAGAAATTTGTTGATAGAAACAAATAGTGGAAGAAACAATATAAGCATGGAGGTAATTTATTAGAGTTATCATTATATCTTTATTTCTTTTTTTGAACTTGCAAATTTATAATATTTATTTATTGATAATATTACAATCTGCCACAAATTTGGACAATGTGTAATTGTGATAATTAATAATTGTAAAATTTCATACAAAAAAATATAAAATGAAAAAAATAATAAATAAAATAAAAAATATTAATATAAAAATAAATAAAATCTCTTAATGTCTATAAGAAGAAAAATAAATAAATGAAATGAATATAATCAAACTAAGTAAAATAAATTATATACAATATTATACCTTTATTAGAGTTCAAGTAACTATGAAGTTAATGAAAGACTCCTATTATTTTAATTTGTTATTGTAATTTTTTAACAATTGTGGACAACAATGTATATCATTGTATTTCAATTTGTGGACTAAATAAGGAGATATACTAATGTATGAAAATAAATTACTAGTAAGAAGCAATGAATAGTTAATATTTTAATCAAATTAAGTTTTTAGTTATTGATCTATAAATTGCATAAATGAAATTGTTCTTGTAGGAGGAGGGATGTAACTGATAACGGGGTGATGTCCCCAAAACGTCACTTAAATTGATTATAAGTATAGAAATTTAAGGATGTAAGATTATTTAAATATACCTTATTAAATAAAATTTCCAAACCCACATTACACCGAAGAGATTTTTTACTTACAATATTGACTGTGGTTTATATAAAATAATGGGAATCGCTTTATTTCAACTGCAACACGTAAGGAAGTAAAATCTAATATTGAGCCTTATAATTTTTTTTTTCCAAACATGCTCCTTCTAAACTCAATTTCTAGATATCAAAATTGATTGTTAGTATTCATTTAAAAAAAAGCACATTTTCTACAACATTATGATGAGAGGACGCTCCTTTTCTAAATAAAATAAAGCATAGCGTTTGAAATTGTTAATGATGAACTGAAACATTTGACGAATATGCCAGTATATAATATGAAATGCCTGTGCAAATTCTCATAATACTTTGAAATGAAAACAGAAAAGTTCTTTATATTTGGTTTTTATAGTTATACTGAATAACACCATTACAGGTTTATAAAGAATACGTTTGAACAGGATAAATAAAGGTGGTACAACAAAAAAAACTCAATGTTATTTAAAACTAAAAATTTTGAAATTTTAATTTCCTTCTTTTTGCCCCTTTAATTAACTTAATAAAGATTAAGTACAACAAAGTATTGTTAAGGTTTGTGTTCAGCCTTTCTTAAGATTAACAGAATAAAATCTATCTTAATAGTTTAATGATTATCTCTTAACTCGTAAACATGGAAGGAATTTCATTTTGTGCAGGAGTGAATTGGCAATAATATCACATGAACGTTATGGGAAGATTAAAGGTGGCTTTGTCTCACTAAAATGTTAAGGGCTTAAAGATGAGCATGACAAAGCTTGTAGTTGATGACATCCCTCCAAGTTAGACGAATCTGTCTGAATGACTCTAAGAAGTCATAAAATCTTGAGAACGATTTTAAGATGTCTTAAAGAGCTATAAATTATCTGCTAGAGCCTGATCCATTCTTACATCTCGTTAGGAAATTGGTTTCACGAAGTCGAGATGGTTATTTTGTCACATCGTGCTAGGTATTTCATATTTTATAAGTTATATACAAATATAAACTAAGAAGGGATATTATATTATATCACCATATATTATTGCATCATAAAATTGAACAAAGTATTCACTTATAAATATAATAGTGGCCCGACCCCTGCTTCATTTATATATATCCCATTTTACAAATACCCATTGACAATACCAAATATGCCTTCTTTTTTTTCTATGACAATCTGTCTTCTTTCCTTTGATTAAAATATGTTAATCACGATGTTCTTTTAATTTAAAAGTAAATCTTTACCGAGGTATAAATATTCATGAGGAAATTGTAATCAATGTCGTAATTAAAATAATTTTTAGGAAGAGGGAATTAATATTCATAAATTCCATGGAGCTGGTTAGAGCTCTTTTAATTTATATTACTGGAATTTAGTGATTTAGGGCGTGAACGTGAGCAGGGCTTACCGACCTATTAATGTACCATATTGAATATATTTTTCTTACCCTCTTAGGTTTATGTAAAGCATTCAAATGAAAAAACAAGTCTCAATATCTATTTAAACATCTTATGTTGCAGGCTAGACCTTTCAACCAAATTTTGTTTTGTTGGCATTATGAATTTGGTAGTTGCTAACCGTTGATAATTCCTCATTGTATTTATTTTTATTTTTTTTAAGGTTTACTACTTTTATTAATTAGCTAGTGATTTATATTGGCAAGGCTAATACAAATATGTATTCGCAAATTTTATTTTAGGGCCCATTTAAAGTAAATTAAAAAAGTAATTTCTTCATCTTTTTATTCTTACCTTTGAGCGCTAAATAGTAATCCTGTTTTTCAGTGCTTTCAGGATAAAATCTGAATTAACTATAATTTTTAATATTTTATAAATGCTAATCCTGATTTTTTTCGCCATGTATATTTTGAAAAATTAATTTTATTTTTCAAAATAAACAAATATATTTTTGATCTGATCCCGACAATAATAATGGATGTGATTTTGATAATACAAAATATTTATAATATTTTTATTGGTAAATCATGGGTAGGTCTATAAAGCCATTTTTTGGACTTTTTAAAAATGATAAATGATAAATAGCCAGTACTTTGCAACTTTCACTCTGGTTAACCCAATAGCAATAATAATCAACACTTTATTTGTAATCCCCCGGTTATACCGCTTGTAAAGTATAATCCGCCATCTGTGGAATCAGCCTAATTATCTTATAAGACAACTATGGCAAAAAAAGGACGTTTATTCTGTTAAATATTACATTGTTTTTATTGATTATTATTATTATTTCTTCTTTGTAAATAATAGGAGAAGGATAAGAAAGAAAAATTTTTTTTTCCTAAACTTCACGATTTACTTCTGAACAGGTTAACAAGTATTTGCTTCACTGCATGTTAAGGAAAATTCATGATGGATTCGTACGTAATTCGAGGTCGGGAAACATTACTTATTCGTTTCTCCATTTATATATTATTTCTTTCAGTGCAAATTATTTTTCAAAACTGACCGGACGTTTAGACTTTTTCTCCGAACACTGCTCTCTCAACACCGACAATGGACGGCTATTCATTCAGCATATCCTAGAACAGGAACTTCTAAATACATTTTCTTTCGCACACATTAGCATAAATTGTCCAGGAAAATTTGTAAGTTAACCCTCACATTCAAAAAATAAAGAAGCTACTTTCCTGTACCGTTTAGTACCACCAGAACACTATATACTTAAACGTCACTCGAGTTAGTAAGTTGAGAGTTTAGGTGTGAAAGAGTAAAAAGGTTTAAAAAGTATTGTTAATCATTTATTGGTTTAATCCTCAAAACTAAGTAGTTTTAAGTAAATTGAAGTGTATCAAATTCAATACTGATGTGATTATATAATTATTTTCTAAACCATTTTATTTCTGAGATAGGAGACACGTATGACTGACTTATCAAGAATATTCAAATTAGGTCAATAACTTTCATTCATTCCCCACTTCTGTACCTCATATTCACAAACGACTTACCGACAAACGACAACATACTCACTGCGACTTATGCAGACGACACTGCTATCATTTAGAGAAACACTGACCCCTTAGAAGCCACATTAACACTATAACATAGTCTAAACAATATACAGACATGGTGCACACGATGGAAAATTAAGATTAATCACGACAAGTCACAACATGTCACATTTACTCTACGACACAAAACATGTCCTTCAGTTTACGTTGGCAATCACCCTATACCACAAACAAACACAGTAACTTATTTAGGACTTACCTATGACAGAAGGTTGACATCGGGGCCACACGTCAAGACAAAACGTATAACGCTACATTTCCGACTGAAACAATTATGTTCTATACTACGCAGACGTTCTAAATTATTTACTAAAATCCATGTCAAATTTATGGACCTGCTGAAAAGACACAGATTCAGAAAATACAAACTTTTTAATCAACATTTTTAAGACTGGCAACAAACTCACCACTATACGCTTCAAACGAGACCATTCACACCGACCTACGCTTTCTGACTGTAACGGACCACATTCATAGGTCTTACCAACGGTTTCACAACACGCTACATTGACATTTCAATAAATTTATAAGACTGATGGCTACACATGACATTCCTGACATAACTCGGCGTAGGCTGAAGAGGAGTTGGATGCACCACTGGGTGCTATCCCTCTCATGCCAGCTCATGCTATGCCGGGATAGAAGAGCAAATTTGCTGGTTCTAATTGTACAGGTGCAAATAAAAAAAAAAAAATTGAGATAAAAAAAACAAAAAAAAAACACTTTTGATATTACCTAATGAATAACTTTATGTTAATAAATAAATTAATATCTACAATTATCAGAAGAGTATTATCTTACTGCCTGAGGATCATCGGCTAAGTTCCCTTGCCTTCAGACCGGCTCCTTGAGGAAGCATATTTTTATGGGGTCGTTAATTTCTTTTTTTAGGAGGGAACCATATCTTAGTAAAGCTTTCATAATAAGGGGGCTTTCAAACCAGAGAGCTGTTCTATATTAACGGATAATTAAATGTATGGATTTATTTTTATTGTATTGTTTGAAAGTAAAAAGAAGAATATAATTTCTTGGAAGGTTCGCCATGGCTCTTGGTTTATGGAGTACTCTTTTATTAACAATCGAAGGTTTACATTCATACAGGAAGTGAAAAAAAAAAATATATTGAATCGTCTTTTACCTTTTAAGCATTGAAACCAATTTTGTTTCGGGCCTTTCTGTAGTTAAATCTATGTTTGGATAGTATACCTGATAACATTCATTTGATTTTGATGAAATTTGTCAGGGATTGTCTGTTGGTAACCTGATCCCAAACCAATTATCATCATAATCAGTCCTCTTGAACCGCATTAAGCAATGTGAGGAGGTGTGTCTTCTGCAAGTCGCCTTCTGTCATTCCATTGCAGTCCTCTTCTCTGGAAGTCGCTTTTTACCTTATCTACCCATTTCCTTCTAGGCCGTACTTTTCATTTCTGATTCTGAAGAATATGTCAAAATGGGAAGAAATGTTGATCTGAAAACGACCACTTTTGTTTTTTTGCCAAATAATTATGGTATGGGTATGGCTCATACCAGTTTAATTAAAATTCCTCCATTACGAAGGTAATGACTGAAGGGTCATGTGCAACGTTTTGCTCGATGAATCTATATTTTAAAAATGCCTTGTCTAATTAAGCCCTAAAACCGGAGGATAGAATCCCAAAAAATGGAATCCAGTATACAAATGGTCTAGTTTCAACAAATTCTATCTACTGTTTTCCCATAAGCATGTACAGAAACAGGCCAGGAGATTTGAAAAAGAAATTGGTCTCATAGCAGTTTATACTAATTCGACTATCGCATATTGATTCAATTCTGATTAGTTCAATTTAGCCTAAACTTGATTGAAAGTTAGGAAAAATCTTTTGTAATCGAACGTAGGTGATTTCAACCGCATTCTGCCTCCGAAATCCAATTTTTTTTTCTTAACCTCCTTTATTTTTATAATTGGTTAATACTACATACATATTACAAGATATATGTATATCAGTGAGATATTTCCTTTGATTGCCTCGTGGCATTATAAGGTTAGTTGCAGAGTCCGATAAAGGTAGTTAATAAAATGTAGCTAACACCAGTGGATTACAACCCCTCACGATAGCCGAATGTTCTAAGCTCGAAATCCAATTTTTTTATTATTTTAAAATCCTCTTTATTGATATATAATTACAATTACAAATATATGATAATACAGAGTATATATACATATAACATACTGACTTTATAACATATAACATCCGAAATCCAAGAATTTGAAACGGCCTTATCTACCTTTTAAGCATTTACTGATAACGAGTAGAGCGGCGGGGTTAAAATCCGGATAGCAACGCCAAAAATAATTAATTATATTTACTATTAATAATTATTTCTATTTAATTATATATTATACCCGCTTCACTCCCGAAATCCCAGTAAGTAGTCCCACGCTTATCTTACCTTTACATTTACTAATTAATTCCTTATAATGCCATCCCGGCAAAACAAGAAAATGCAATAGCCGATATATGTATATATGTATACATATATATTTGTAAATGCCTTCTTCTTTGCTCCAGGAGGTAAGAAAAAAAAAAAAAACTTAATTCCTTAAAATGTAGGCCACTACAGAAGAAGGAAACAGTGCAGGACCAGAATATATATTCATGCTAAAAACCAGAAATGAAATCCAGAAATAGGGGTTATGAAAAAAAAAATACTAATTAATGAAGTTTAAGAGGTTTCGAAAATAAAAATACTAATTAATGCAAAAATAGAGCAGTGTTTTTTAAAAAAAATAAAATATACTTATATTGAGTACTCTTAAAAAATTAGCCAAAGACTTGAAGTCCCAATATTTTGGAATAAATAAGAGGATAAAAAAAAAAAAAAAATAGGGAGTTTATTGGCCTAGGTATTTGGCATACTTCTTTTTTTATATATAATAAATAATGTCTATAATAAAAATGAATAATGTCTAATATGATTCCTATAGTTCAAAATAAATAGTCATACAACTAAAGAATACTTAGAAAGACAGCGAGCACTATTACATATGTCGTAGAGGAGACAGTATAAAATACTAAGCAAGAGTAAGGAACCCTTACAAATCCAGAGGAGGTAATTCGCCCCTAAATATCCCCTAGGAGGCTAACTGCTCCAGCTATAGGAATAACTGTCCTCGTAAAACTTTAGAACTGTTACTGGCTGCCAGGTAATCAGCCCCCTACGTGTAAACACATAACTCGAAGGAGGCCAGCCAGCCACGTTAGGTCCCGGGAGATGATCTACGCCCGCAGTTCTACATTTGTTGGTACAACAGGCCGCTCTTAGTAGCTCTTGCCTTTGTCCAGTCGTTATTCAAAGGAAGATAACGGAATATCTTATATGTAAATTTAATTAAATTAAATTATAACCATTTTAGAGTATTAATCTTCCTATTATCTATGGTTTAAAATCATTTAAACACCGGCTAACTCGAATTTTATGTTTGGGTTCTTAAACTAATTGCTGAATTTTGATTTATTTTACGTAACTCACACTAAAAGGTAAAAAAATAAAGTTTTTTTTCTCTGACAATGAAAAAGTGAGGTGATTGTCTCTTATTTTGTGAAATATTCGTTCTAATTCGAAGTAAATTAAATTCGCTTTCGTTTCTGTTCACAGTGGTCACTCGTTCCAAGCCCAACAGATGAGATAGTATAATAACTTTTCAAGTTGTAATAATTAATATTTAATATTTATTTGCATTTATATTTATAACTAATGATATTTATTACTAATGATATTTTTCACTTTTCATCTTGGGTTGTGGAAAAAAAAAAAAACCAAGCACAATGGTTCTCTTTGAAATGAGGAATAACGAAAAGTAAGGACAATTTTTAAATTTATCACTTGTTATATAATTACTTTTGTCTTAACTCCTTTATTTTCTAGTATCCGTGTATTATGAAGTCTAAAATTCAATTTTCAAGTTCTTAAAACTATCTCAATTTTAAGTTTTTGACAAATATGCAAGGAAATAATTAAAAATTATTTATTTAAACATTTTTTTTTAGTAAAGTTTCATTTTTAATTTCTCATAGCATGTCTTAGTTTTTAAGTTGTTTATTTACATTCGATGATAGCCTTAACAAAAAAAGGACAAGTCAATGTAGAGAAACTTTTAAAATTTTTATTATTAATATATTGGTATATTCACTTTTTTCCAAATTTAAGATTAATACTAAATCTTAAAAGTCTGACATATAAATAATATTTAATTTGAATTTAAAAACACAACTCGATAAATATTTATATGCATACAATAAAATAAAATAAAAGTAATAAATAAAAAAAAAAATTAAAACTTTTTTTTCGAAGTTGTTCCCTCGAATTCCACTTGTCAATATGTTTGGTTATTCGCCACATTTAAGAGAACCATTGAGTTTAAACATTTTTTTGGCTTGAACGAATGTCTTTGGCAATATTTAAAATTAAAGGTTCAAGTTTCAACAAAGGAAAACTTTATAGGTAACAAATGAAGGTTTTAGTTTTATTCAATGTATAGACTTTAAATTTATTAATATAAATTACAAAAGTTTTTTTTTCTAATCCTGTATTATTTGTGAGCAGATCTTTTTCTGCATAATGACTGGTTGTATAACAAAGGAATCGCATATTTTTTTTCGGATAGTTGGGTCCTCCCAAAACCAAATCCTTGCTACGCTAAAGCCTCTCGCATTCAATGAATTTTAGCGTGAAGCTATCTGGACTATTTAAGAAAATAACAGGAAATATTTGAGAGCCTTTTCGAATAAGTGCTAAAGTTATTCTCTCTAGCAAGACCGTATGAGATACCGTTGTATCGAACGGGACATTTTTGTTTTGTTGTGAAGAAAATATATTTCTCTTAATAAATGTTTCCTAATGACAAGATAAAAAAAAAAATTGAAACAATGAATATATTAAATGATATTTAATATACTCTCGGTATAAAACTCATTAATCAATAATAAAAAAATAGTTTCAACTGAAAAGGAAATATTAAGTGGTTTTCGAAATATAGGTAAAGGAAAATACGGTTGGACCGAAATAGTCTAAATTTGGAATTAAGTTGGAGAGTCCAGTTTCAATTTTATCTAATCATCTCTATTACTTTTGGTTCTGTATACATGAATACTTTTTCAAAAAAGACTGGTCCAATTTTATATGGGTTGAATTGGGTCAGATTTTTTATAATCAGCTTTTAACTTTTTTTTTTTACATAGAACGATGAAGTTTCATGTTCATATTTAGTATAAGTTTAATTTTTCACGCATTTGTCCTATTTTGTAAGACATAATCGAACTGATCCTCACAGTAAATTTACAAAGAACAGCGACAAAGAGCTAAGAATATAAGAAAAAAACAATGTGTAGTATTTATTCATTTCTTTAGAGGAATTCATTACCATACTAAAAAAATTCATGATTATATTAAGTTTAAATTTCTTATTTATCGATGCCTGAAAAACGAAAAAAGTAGTTTTGATACAATAAAAAAATGACTTGGTATCACTTCGTGAGATTTATGGTACTTGGAGTTAATTGTCAGTTGTTGTAATATTTTATCCTGGTTCTACAGCTGAACTAGTAAAAAAAAAAAAAGTTTAATAGCCGTTCTTTTATTACCGTAGCATAGTTAGATATAATGAATATAAGGAATTGTAAAAATTATATAATAACTAGGTTAGCGTATAAATCCAACTGATAGTAGCCTTAGGTGCACTCCAAGGCTCTAGTTTCGCCCACTTGTATAATTACTCTCCATATCTAACATATCTGATTGAGCCTGGATGTTCAATAAGTACACGAGATACAGCACAAGCACTAACAGCACATCTCTCATTAGCTCTAATCTCAAACCTATAGTCAGCCAAAGTTATACCCAAAAGATAATACTCTATTAGACACAGCGTCTTAAGACCTAGTTTCTTATCTCGTCACAATTTATGCGACCACCTCGGAGATTCTGTTAAAAGCTTTTGGAATCTGTGCCAAAAGCATTAATACACTTTTAGAGCGCTATTTATACGATTATGGACCTTTGAAAAAAACAGATTGTGATATGTATTGAGGGGAACCGTGTATCCACCTGCTCCGGAGTCACCAGTTACTAATGAACATATATTTATCACTCCTCCGTGTAAATAATACTCCGCCTTTTTTTAAATGATTTATATGTTGCGCTTAGAATATTAGTTTATGCAATTTAATGGGACCGTATATCATCGTCTCGTGGTCGGATTAGAATGTATTTATTTTTAATAATTTTTATGAAATAGAATTTATGTGACAGCTATTATTCGCTGCGGTCGCAGTATATTATTTAAATGGAAGCCAGTAGCAAAATTATCCTGACGCTAATGATCAGTAATTGCGAAGTGAAAATAACCATTCTATTTCAGGATGGTTTATTAATAATTAATCGAATTAAAAACAGGTAATGCTTAAGAGTCCTCATCCTTAAATGTGCTAATAAACTACTGAATTTCTAATGATCGGAACTGGATTTTTATAATAATGCATATTTACTTTGTTTACTCATTCTAAGGATCACTCCGAAGAAATATTCAAAATAGAGGTTTTAGACTCGATAAAAGCATTTGTATATTTGTGCAAGTTGTATTTAATAGAATACTAGTAAGATACTAAGCCTGTTATGTGATGAGGCATCAAAACGTTTGATTGAGTATAATAAAGAACCATATTCCTTATAAATTGTGAAGTTTTTTCAACACGAACGAAAGGACTATATCATATTTTACGTTTTACGTATCATCTGTCACGTGATTTTGATATTTCCTTTATGAAGCATTTTCAACTTATCAGCAACAGCATCTTCTTCACATTTTTCGTCGCAATGTTTTATTTTTGCCAGAACACTAAATGAAATGGTTAAGATAGGCATATATTCTATATAAACTTTATCAATGCACATTGATTTGTGGAAACACTGTATTATATCTTTTTTTATAGCACCGTATTATAACGTTTAGACGATGATAATAATAATGATGAGTGAACTCGAAAGTTCGATGAGGATCGCTACAATCTACATCCATCCACCGACCCTTCAAAACCCACTTTCCCAAGATCAGCCTTAAATATGAATATTTCTAAAAAACAAATATAGTTATATTAAGAAAAATATTTTTACTAAAATGAAATTTGATTATTAAAGGATGGATAGAGCGTTGTTATTTATAATTGTATAAATATAAATTGAAGCTTAAATTAAATGGATTATAAGTTTATTTGCAAAAATTGAATGATTCATTTTATGTTCCTAGTAATTCTTAAAAATCAACAAAAATAGAATTAATAAAAGGGAGATGGTCCAGCTGCGCTTAAAACAGCTCAAATAGTAATAAACTATTTATTAAGAATATTCCCAATATTCCCCCCTCAACTTTGCCAGGCTAAACAAATTCAAACAACTAAAATAATGTAACAAAGGAAGAGAAAACTAAGGTGTAAATTTTAAAAGTAAATTGACATAGTAAAATTATACAAAATAAAAATCAACAAGTATTACATAAATGTGTTAGACAAATGATGAAAGCGGAAATAATAACAAATAAAAAAGTAGATTAAAAAAAATTAAAAATATAATACCCACTAAAAGACGGAAAATGAAAATAAAATAAATAAAAAGAGGAGAACTGGCCATATTGAAGAGTTAAAATTTCCGGCAAAAACAATGTAAAAACTGGAGTGTTCTCATATTGCCAGCAACTACTAGATTGTATTACAGATTATTAATTATTTTTTGTTTTAAGGTTTTTTTTTTTACTTCTGTAAATATTGTTTTTTTTCATTTTTGCTTATTACTGTATTGTATAAAGAGTTCTTTAATTTTATTCTTAATAAAAGGATGGGAGACATAAAATAGTCTTAATATAAAATAAACTTGAATAAACAATGATAAGAACAAAAAGTTGTAACAATCGTTAGAATAAAAAATAAAAATTACATGAAATATGCAGTTAAAAAAGTACAGGAGACGTATTTAAAACAAAAATAAAAAAATAGTTTAAAACTATTAGTTTTTTTTTTTTACTGCAACCCTGACCACCTTCCTATATTTAAAAAATAGGGTAGCTTAATAAAGCTTAAGATATGTCGGTAGGCCAAAGAGATACAGTCTTTATAAACTTAAGGATTGATAAATTTCTGTTGTAAATGGATATGTATGGATATATCCACCGATTGATCTTAGATTTTTTTTCTCAATCCAATAATTCCACACAGAAAACAATAGCATATTGAAATTATTTTAGTCATACATTTTTAATATTTTTATTACTTTTTTGTATAACTAATAGTATTAGTTTGTTCTTTATTGTGAAATGAGACCCTAAAAAAGCACTAATAGTTTGCAAAGCATATTTGCTGGACTAGCTCCATACGCTTTATGAGTATGTACCTATCTGGCGCGAAGAATGATGTAATTTACATTGCATTACAGAAACAAGCGATGAATAAATTTACTTACTCGTTCAGTGCATTAGAGCATATGTAAATGTTCACGAATAAGATGGTCTTGTTACATTGGAAAACTATTACAGGAAAGAGTTTACCCATCCCATCTACATACCTGCCGGAGGCGTTGAGATAGGACAATAGTGTTGGAGTTACGGGTTTCACTCAACGAGTGTGCACTCAGGGCTGACAATTATCGTTAACGGGAGCTTGGATTATTAATGGCATCATTCGACGTAATAGCTCTGTCCACTAGCACCAGTCTACCTTTAAGATATTGTCCTGTCTGGTCCATATTTATCCCCACGGAGAGCTGTTGCGTTAACTATATTGTCCAACTCGCCGTGTAAATGAAGTCTTATTAAGGCGGCACTCAGGTAATATGAGAGTAATTTATCAGATGAAGCAATGTTTTAAGTTCATGATGATAAAACTAATGTGAATAGTAATTTTTACTATGGTACTTGTAGAACCTAGTATTTGAGCTTGAGTGTTGACAATTTCAGTTTCTGACCTAAACGTTGATCCCAATTGCATCGGGAATTACAAATGGAGTCAATAGATGATTACATCAAAAAAAGGCTCATGAAATCCCAGTTATCGACAGTTAATGGAGCAGTGACCTACAACTTAGGAAACCCAACCACATTCTGTTATAAGTTCTATATTTATCAGTTCTGTTATTGTCATTCCAAAATTTTATTTATTTATTGTTTTTTTTTTTAATAAACGTTGCTTAAGTTAAAAACGTTGTTTATGTTAAAAAACGCGTTGGCCAAGAAGCACAACTTCCTGCTGTCCAGTCATGAGTATTGGATCTAAAACGCTTCATTCATAGAAAGGTTTAAGGTTGTAGTGATAATGGTCTATTATTTGTGCTTTTTACTTATTAAACGAGAGGAAACAAATCAATAAGGTATTATACCTTTAATATTATTTGGTAAGATTATAACTTTATGACCTTGGAGGAAGGAATATAATGGAGGTGGTAAGCTAGCAGAAAATGTGAAGGCAAAAAGGTGGACCTTATGGGCTTTAAGGGGTGAGACAGAAGAGTGTGGAAAGAGTACGAGCCAATCGCTGGCTGCCTTATGTTTCCGTTGAGATTACAATAGCGGAAATTTCTATTAACCTCAACGTAAACGTTCCTTTCGTGGGCGTGGGTTCTTTGGCTTCACTTTTGCTTTGGAGGAGTTTAGGGACCTGGTGCCTCCTGTTTTAATATAATAGTAAAGAACAAAAATATACTGCACCAATTGTTTTCATTTTAAAAGAAATAAATGAACTACTGATCCAATCTCGTACCTTACAAATATCAAATGTAAAACTTAGTTAGTTTACTCTAGAAAGAGCTTAGGATAATGTTGAAATTCAAATACTTATAAAAAAATTAAATTAAATAATTATCTCATAACTCATAACCAATTGTGTAGCTAACTACTTAACTCCGTGATTCAAACTTACGAAGGCCCGGCTAGTTTTGACTCCTACAACAGTCTACTCCAGAGTGTCCTTAGTACTATTCTTTTAATATTAATTTATACATAGAGCACATTGTTAATATTCCACCAATTAGTTTCAAAATTATCCACTTTGCCGATGATTTCTGATTTTTCTGTGAGGGAAAACAGAATATAGTAAAGGCCCGTGAATGGTTGGCACATTGATTTAAAGAAATCGGTAATACTCTCTCAAATCTTTATATCGTTCACCATAACAACAAACTGTGGATAAACGTTTTGAATTTCTCCATTATTCTAAACTCTTCCATAAAATTTAATCAAATTTCACTACAGATTCCCATGTTGCAGTGGTTTCATAATTCAATTAACAATTTTTTAATTAATTAAGGCAATAATGACCCATAAGTGGTTGATGTTTTAAAATTATTAAATAAAAAATAAATAAATCGGTTTTCAAGCAAATCCTGATAATAACGAATTGAGTTATTGCACAAGAAACAAATTTTTTTTAGATAACTAGCTATAAAATTACCATAAACAAAGACTTTGCTCAGAATGAGATAAAACTTGAGAATAACTTTGATAGCAAAATGGATTTCATACCTCACATAACAAATATATATATAAAAAATATCTAGCTCAATATGTTTAGCAGGGGTTTGTTTGGGCTCTTACTTCTCTAAACATAATATGCTTTTATTATTACATTGACTGACCCATATTGGTTATATGAATGAAACGAAATCTCGGGTATGTAACTACGCTTTGGGGTTTTTTAAACGACATCTATCAATGCACTCAATAATTGAAGCTGAGGAAATTACATTACCATACCAAGGAGAACTTGGCTTATGAAGAAATAAATAATAAAGAACATCGCATCTGCTGCACTCATTAAGAAAAGCTAAAATTTCAAGAAGCCTATGTTCTCCAACTATGGAAAATTTATTAGCAGAAATGGAATCTATGTTAAAAGCAGAGTATACATCAAAGGTCCATTTGATCTTATCTTGTTACTATTCCAAAGCAAGTCAAATCCTTACTGCTCACGTTTGTAAATGGTCATATGACCCAATCATATTGAAACAATTAGCTCTCAACATAGTTGCTGGAGACCACCCTGGTCTCCAACAATACTCACATATGCATGCAAATCTGCCAACCAAAGCTGTCATAGATCAAAAAAAGATTGCGCACAAACTCAATCTCGTTACTAACCAAATTCAGTATTCTCCATGAACTTTTCCCTCTTTCATCTGGACTCTAACTCCTCGTACCAATTATTAAAAGCAGTCCACAGAAACAAAATTATAGCACATATAACATTAGAAATAATCTGCATCAATAGCTAAAAATTCCAAGTGGTACTAAGTTAACTAGGTTTGTCTGAAAATGAGGCTGCTGGCAGAACTGCAGGTGCAAGGGCAAATGTAAAAAAAAAATTCTAAGGTCTTTCAAAATGCTTAAAGAATGAATGGCTAATTTGGCACATAACTATGGGATGTATATTGCTTCTTCATTTCGTTTCTGCATTCTTTCGTCGCTTTTCCGCAGCTGCATCTTCTATGCCTTAATACAATTTTTATTCAAATCAATTCAGTGGTTATTGTAGTATTTTCTCTTAACAATGCTCTGGAAGATGCGTAAATTATTACGTTTATATACTGTTCTGTTAAATGTTAATAATTGTTACAAAGAAGGGAGTTCATAAAATACCCTTTGCCAGCAAACTAAAACGCTGTCATAGTTCGTAGACACGGTAACAATTTTCTATTATGGTAGTATTTATTTATATACAGAGGCTTGTCTCTCTTGTCACTTAAAGACGCAGCAATTCAGAAGCTCCCTGCACTCCTGTCTCAGCCATACCACAATTAATTTGTTTGTTAAAAATGAGATTAAATAGTCACTCTGTGAGTGAAATACTATGAATTTGATGGTCTGTCGTATTTGTAATTTTAATGGTGACTGCAATTTTTTTCGTTCACAAACTTATTTTTGGAAATATCGAAAGTTGAATCGGTTTCGTATTATCGGTACGCCTTTAACTGAAGGCCAGGCTCAAATTCACTATTGACTAGGTGGTAGGATGTAATGGAAATAAAGCATGGTTAACTGAAAAGAAAAATCTATTGTCTAAGTTACAGGTAGTGTAGGGGGTGCCCAAAATAAAACATTTATTATTAGATAGTGGTAATTAATTTGGAATAACTGGGCTATGGAAAACTGTAGATGTTGATGATGATGATGATAGATGGTCACTATATTGAAGGAGGTGGACTTTTTCCATTCTCCCATTACTCCTTCTTCATTTCATGATTTGTCTCCTCCTCTGCTTCGGGGGGACTTCAGAGTCTCTTTACTCCCTCATTTTGCGCTAAAAATGATGGTGAAGAAAAGAGAGAATTGCTGTAGGCATAAAAACAAGATGGCTCTCTCATCCTATGTTGCTCCTTGCTCCTTGAGGCATGTTTCTGCTGTTTGCCACATGGGGCGCTGGTAGTGCCTACATTGTGGGAGCCCCCCAATCCATTTCAGTCTTTCGGTAATTTTAGGTTACCAGAAACTCATATCATATTTGTAGTTTTTTTAAATTTATTTATTTAATTTGGTGAGCATAATTAATTAATCTTCAATGAAACGTTTTTATTTTACTAAAAAATTAAATAACATATGACGTTTTACTTTTTATTTTATCCCTTTGTCATATTATAATATCTAGGATCATATTATCAGTTGTACCTTTTCAAACATTTGCTCAAGAATTATAGCCAACTCCGATTACATCGACCTCGTGCGATGAAGGAGTAAGAAATGCATCAGGCGTTAAGGGATATTATACAGGAGCCGTAATCAGGGATTAAATAATAATGCAATCACGGCACCAACTGGGATTATTTCGGTTCGTGAAAAGTTAAGGGCCTTCCCTTCCACGGCTGCTCTTGAATACTTAGGCCCTATAGGGCTGTGTAGGGCTACTATTAGCTGTCTTTATTAGATTCATGGTGCCGTTACCAGCTCTATAGTTCGATTTAATCTTTTATAGAGCCTCATTAACATTTATTACTCGTTATAATGAAGCAATGTACTACGAACTAAAAATTATTCAAATATAAAGTTGCAAATTTTGAAACAATAATAATGATTAGGTTTTAAGTTAACAGAATCGTATGTTATTAGCAATTAAGTACAGAAAATCTTAATCAAAACCTATAAATCACTATTCCTCCATACAAACTAATACTTATTTATGCCTCTGAAGTTTATGGAGCTACTTCAATTGTTAAGAATATGCAAATATTTGCTTATCCGTTAAAGTTCCACATTTTATTAGAAATAGAAAATTACACGCCTAATTACACCTAAAAATTAGGAAAATTAAGTTCACAAATTATCATGGCAAAATACAGGCAGTTGAAGGTACAATCTCAAACTCAGACTTCTAGACATATAACATTTAGAATGATTTGATAATAGTAGTACTAATTTATTTTATTAAGATTAGAATAATTGCCATCTTTTATATCGTTTTTCAGTTATGAATTTATTTATTTTTCTTCAACCTTTATTCTAGTAAGACTATTTTTGTCCTACTGTGCAATAAGAATCTGTATCATAGGTTATAATTGTATATTTCATTTGTCAGTTGTTCATGCAAGACCATACAAGGCCGATGTAAATCAACAAATAAATGAAAAAGATTAGATTCGTTCATTTGATTTAAATTCTAAAGCTTTATGTTTGATAATATTAGTCCGATTTTTAAAACTTATTTTTTTGTTTTTGTTTAGCCTTTACAGGGCTACAATTTATATAAGGCACATCATATCACATATCATGTTCGGGCTGAGGAGAAGGAGAAAGAGAAAGCCAAATCTATACGAAGTAAAAAAAAAACAAAGTCGATCCAATCTTACAAGAGATTATATATATATATATATATATATATATAGTTTTTCTCAACCCGAAATTAGTAAGCAATGGCTCATTAGAGTTTTGGAACATTAAGAATTTTTTGTTTATCGCAATGTATGCTGATGTAAAATAATTAAACTCATCATTCACCTTGTAGCTACGGATTAGTCAGGTAAAAATAATCATTCATCAATAATTTATATGTAATTAAGTTCAAATCAAACTAAATTTTTGACGCTGTAATTATAGATATTTTATCCTCTCAGTAATGATGATGAGGACAGAGCAAATATATGCCAATGAAGTAGGGTAATTAATGACATCTAGCAAAGGGCGAACTTGTCCACTGAATTTCGAGAGCTGTTATTCTGTAATTTTCATTATTGAAGTGTTGTACCTCTGATCACAAGATGAAATTTCGCGTCACACGTCACAGTGATGTTATGTTTATAAATAACACTTTAAACTGCCAATTCGCTTTGTAATTACATTGCTCAATTAGAAGTTGTACTATATTGCGTGAGTTGTGTAAACAACATGTTGGGATCTGTTATATCGGGCCTTTTTGCCGGCGGCTTCGATGTTTTCAGAGCTGGAGCTAAATTAATCATGAAAACATTTTAAATAATATCAACCGTCCGTTCAATTTAATCGCAATTCAATTAGCGTTCGACCATGTTTTTAAACGATTCGAAGGCTTACTCTCATAATTTAGATTATACCAATTATCCTTCGTAATATATTTATATTTACAATAATATTTATATTGCAGTGAGGTGAAACAAAATGACCTCTTTCTCGGTTGATGTAATTTATTTTCATGTTGTTAATTATCACAGAAAAATTGTCGAGACCGTTAATAAATTTTATACTGCTAAAAGCTTTTAACTGAACAAACTTCGTTAGCGGTTATATTTTTACTTTCTCGTGCTTCAGTCTTTTACGTGAGGTAGATGGAGTATTATTATTTGCCAAAAGCTTCGTTAACTATGTGACACTTTTTATATCCTGAATACATTAAATTGATTAAAAAAAAGAAAGAAAGAAAAAAAGAATCAGTCTTTTGTCTTTATTTCTAAATATCTACAAGATGGATATGAAACCAACTCTTTCTAAAATTCATTTAATTTTTTATTTCTGCTTTAAAACTTTTATGTTCTTGTTAAATATTGCTTAGAGAATTATATAGAAAGAGGTACAAAAATAATCATTGCATTTATGAGAACCAATACACCAAGAAATTCAGATTTCTTAAAAAGGTATACTTTTAAATTTCAAAATGAAAGAAAAAATAGACGAATTAAATATAACGATTACGGAGAAACCATTAGCTGAAAGTGTAAAACAACAAAGGCACGTTGACTCGATGGTGCACATAAATTCATTCTACCGCTCAACAACTCAGAAATTAAATGGACAAAATGATATAGGGCTCTTATTTGTGAGTGGTTTTAATTCCTATACTGAGGCGATTAGGGCTTCCAGAAAATGGTCACGTTTTGGAATACAACGATAAATAAACTCGAAGGAATGGAACTGCCAGGTCAAAAATAGCGGCAATAATTCAACTAATAGGTACCATACATACAATGGTTCGAAACTCAAGGATAGCCCGCTAAGGAAGATGATATGGAACAATAGCTGGAAAAAGGACTTTGAACTGAAATAATTAGCTATCTTTCAATAGTTTAATTAGCTTTGATTAGCATTAAAAACAAGAAAATATTAAGTAATCGAAATTAGTTGAAATTACTACTGTACCTACCTGTCCTGGCGTTATCCAGTGAACTTTTCTGTACCCATATCTTAAGGTCTACTGTACCTCGTTCAACCGGCTCAGCGGTTTAAAAGAAAATAAATTAGTACATAAATCTAGGACTGAGAACACAATTAATTCCGTAAAACATAAAAAAAGAAATAACTAACTTTGTGACTACTGTTAAAAATTTAATGATCATAAACCCGATAATTTACGAGTTCGTATATCAAATCATGTAAACCTATCTGTAGACTTTTTTTTTTGATATTTGAAATTGCCCTATTTTTTTTTTTTTATACTCGCACTTTATTTATTGATAGACATTACAATCTGCCACACCGTTGTGGGCAATAAGAAATAGTGATGAATGATCACATTATTACGAAAATAAAATAAATAAATAAATGAAGAAACAGAAAAAAAAGTAGATAAAAATAAATAAAATCTTAAAATACATACAAGGCCTAATATTTAACTTCAACATATTTGATTTATACATTACTTGTATTTACGTGTACTTAATTGTAATACAAAAGTGTATCAACTTTCTTATCGCATTTTACTTTTTCCTGATAAATGAGTTTAATTATTATTTGAGTTTCCTTTTCTTATACATTTCGGATTAATTTACTCTTTTGCTTAAACGGCAATGTCTTGGTTCCGGCTTAAACGGATCAGCAGGGTTCTACTTGTTCATTTTAAATGCATTAATCTGCTCAATTTATAATTATATTATACATAAAATATTTATAAGGAATATGTAACCCATAGAGTGAATTATTTTTATTTAATGGCAGTCCCACGTCATGAAAACATTACTATCCCACTTTGGTAAGAACATTTTGATTTCCTGTAGGCTAACCGGGGAGCCCTGTGTCCATACAATAAACGATTCATGGATTTATTCGCTGCAACACCAATAAATGGACAACTGGAGTTACAGTGAGAAAAATAGCGAAGAAACCTTGGAACTATTTAATTAGATAGATGTTTCCTTTAAAATATTCGTGTAACAGAGACATTGAAAAAGTACGTTCTATGCTGTATCGAGTGGCATTCGAAATGGGATGTTATAATTGTATCAATGATTTACCGAAATTTAGAATAGTATACAAGAAAAAAAAAAGAGAGAGAGAGACAGTAGAATAAATAAATGTGTTGTCGGATAGTTTAATCAACTTTATATTTTTAAATTCCTAGAAAAATTAAAAAAAAAAAGATTGATAAAGTAATAGTGAAACATACTACAGGTTAATTTATGCCTTAATAGTTGCTACAACAGCCAATGGCAATTAATTGTTCAAATATTGCCCTGTTTCAAGCTCTATCATATTTGTGTCCTGGCACTGCAGATTTTGCGTGAAAGCAGACTACCTATCGCAGCAGGGACAACTGCTGTCACATTTACCTACGTTTATATGGATACGCCTCAACAGTGAACTATTGTACCTTCTCAACCTTATTAGTTGTATATTTGTTCATTTTTTTATATTAATTAAAAGTTTCTTGGTTTATTTTTACTGTTTACGTTTCTAATATCATTTTTTTTAGCCGACTGGAACATTGGTACTATAACACAGTGTACAATAACACTGACTCATTGCTGTGACAGAAATAGTCACGGTGGAAACCGGTCTAGATTAGGAGTAGTAAGAAGTATCTCTTAATTATCTAGTAAGCTAAAACAAAGTTAGGATGATTTGCCAATTGGTGTTGGTTTTAACATAGCTGGCTACAGGATAGAAGTATATTTACAAATAAAGATTGAGAAAAAAAAGTTTTATGCAAAATTATGAAAATATAATGTTATATTATTTATATTTTGTTTTAATTTTTTTAACTTTATATATTCCAAATCAATGAGTTGGTAATAAGCATCTAATTCAAACTATCTCATTAATTTTTCAGTTCTTTCCAGGAAGTTATTTTTATGTTTACTTTGTGTAATTTGGGTCTTATGGTAACTTATTATTTTCTATTGGTATAGAACTCAGTGATCATTTGGTAATCATGAGTTTAAGTAAGTTTTTGTTAGAAAGTGTTTATCAAAACCTGATAACTAGACTTGAAAAAGGTCTACAGTAAGGATAAGAAATTCAGCATTCATATAAATAGAATTGTAGTGTTTTATTTATATTTTTTATTATAACAACTGTCCTACGTTTCGAAGATTATAACAGCAGTAGTATGTTTTAGAGGATGTGATTTCAAGTGATATTTTTTTTTTCAATATAACAGTTAATTATATGAGCATGAGCAATATAAACAATTGAAATTGTATAAATATCCAAGTGTTTATTAAATGATTCGCTGTGTTCATGCAAGGTTTGGCCGAAATTTAGCTGTCAGAGGTCGCCGGACTTGGGATTGGACCCTTCAATCAGAGGATCGCCAGATCCATATTAATTAGGCTATTGTTTGTGTTGGTGGGAATCCAAAATGCATTCAACCGTAATGCATCTGTCCATCAGAGCTCTCTTTGACCATGAGCTTGAAAATGGCCGATTTTCTAATGTTTAAAGTAATTTTGGCTTCAAATAGTGAGTGTACAAGCTGCTCAGAACATTGTTTGCCCATTTTTATTATTGTAGAATATAATTTCACTTAAAAGAGAGTAGAATATTATTACTAATAATTTAAGCTTAAAATAATAGAGAAATGAATTAGTAATAGCTATATAATAGTTTTAAAAATCAGAAATGATAGGAAAAAAACGTGCTACAAAAGTAACATCCATTTTATGAGGAACTATCTAAATTATTTCATCTTTCTCTATCGCTGCAATTATTTTACCAAAATTGTATCCAACTCAGCTTTTTATAAATATTTTTATCTTTAAAGTTTAAATTTTAACTAGTTTTAAAGAGATGATATTATTTCTAGAACCTATTCAGTAAACGAATACAGGAAAAATAACGTTACAATATTCACTTTTACCTTTACAAAATGAAACAAAGGAAAAACCCGTCACGTGGAACAGAATTGTTCACTAATTTAGTTTTGGACGGATGTAGGAGTTACTTTGTTGGAGGAAGGATGTTTGTTTAGAAATACTACATGAAGGAAAGCTGAGTCAAAAAATCCCCTTCGTCAAGAGATTTATTTCGGTGATCGAAAAGTCCATACAACATGTACTGCTGTTTATAAACAGTTGGGGATTTTTCATCGTTGCTAAGCTGTTAACTATATGCTATCTCGACAAACGTCGGCATAGGTAAACATAAGTATGTTCACAGAGACGACCTCTGAAATAAGACAGTTAGAGTACAACAAGTTTAATTTTTACTTCTTCGCTTGGTTGTTGTGTGTTACCTCCAGTATGCTGACTGGCCTCAATTTGTGTTCGGAGTGTAATTACCTAAAGACATAAATCAGGCAATGTGCTCTTACCCTCCTGCAATGGGTTTCAAAGTAAGTTTAATTTGACTCTGAGTTTCAAGAACACAATATTCACTGTGATTAGGAAATATTGTTTCTAATTCAATTTAAAATTGTTGGAAAACGTTTTTGCGTTATTACTCAGGAGGGCAGTATCAGTACGTAGCAATGTTTTTACACAGTATTTTCACCAATCGGGTCCCCTGGTAGTTCCAGATTTTCGAAATCACCGAGTTAGTGGTGGAATTATTAGAAATTGAAAAAAATCAACGAAAGCAATTTAAACGATTCTTACTCACCAGTCTAAGTCAATAATCTCATCCCAATGTACACCTTGTATTTATCCAACTAGTTTTCGCTAACATGAAAGCAGTCTTTTTTCATAATTTGTTTTCAAAACTTTAATTATAAATAAAAAGTTGTAATCATAAAACCTAAGTTTCAAATGGTTTTGGTTAAGTCTTTATTCTTTTTTCCTTTTTTAAAAATTCACACCCTTTTATTACCTCTTGATTCTTACGGCATCCAAAAACTCTTCGGGCTTTTATGCCCATTATTAAGTCCTGTTTATCTCTGTTGATAATAATTTCAATGTTTCACTATACTTCATCATATGGAGTGTTTTCCTTTCCATATTGTTCATACTTAAATTATATATAATAAGCGGCAATATTACAACCAAAGTTCCAAAGGGTTTTTGTTAATATTATCTATATAAATGATTGACTGTATTAATTCAAATTATGAAGATGGACTTTTCACCCAACTTTGCAAAGCTTCATTACGGCTGTTCAAGTTGAGAGGATTCGAAAGTTTTTAAACTTTAAAAAAATAATTGTTAACTACTATGAATGATATATTTTAAAATAATAGTTCTTTTAAACTTTTCAAAATAGCTGTTAACTAAGTTTGTTTTCTTCTAACCTCACCCTTCATCATCATTGATCATCTTCATAATTTGATTTTGTTAATTTCTTAATATTTTTCTTTTTTACCTATTTACTCTCATGCTATCCGAACAAGATTATAGAACACGAAAAAGCCCGAAACGTTGTGCGGATGTCGTTAGAAAAATGAGGTAATAAAAAGGGTGAGAAATCTTGAAAAAGAATAATTTATAAATAAAAGTTTGGTAGACCATTATTTTTGCATTTATATGCATGAATAAAGGGAAACGCAAGATATAATGGAAGCATTTGCAGCCACCCCTTCATTTTTGAAGTAATCCTTCCACTTTAAATTTTGAAAGATATGATTTCAAAATATTCTCGATATTCACCCTACAGAATAATCAATACATTGGAAATTGCTCCTTCACGTTCAATCTTTAGTTTTAGTACAGTACAACTACTACTAGGTCCAATTACAGACCTAAGGAGTATAGAAACAGCTGAGTAGCCAGCGGCCTGTGAATGCCGGGTTTCTGGACGTGTCGGATTAGTAAAAGTTTGGATTACAAAGAATGGAAAACAAAAAAATCTGGTGAGGTTTTGTGTAAATTGGTAGGGTTATGTTGTAGTTATCACTATTTATTGATTGTCAAAAACTAGAATTCGATTTTCACGATAGTTTTACTTATACATATTCCACGTATAAATAGTGAAAGCCAAAAAAAACATATATTCGCATTTTTTACTTCCAAACGAATAGGTGAGTCATTGGTTTAAAATTGCAAAAACAGTTTTAAGTAAAAAAATTTAACAACTGCTAACCGATCGACATAAACATGGTACTTGCTTATAAATACTTATAAAATTACATTTCTTATAAAATTCCAGAATAGTTGATTGATCAACCTTGTGCAAATGTAGAGATATTGATAAGTATGTTGATTTAAATATGAATCCTACATATACATGAATATCTTTCCCATAACCTTTTTAACAAGAAGGTATAAACTATATTATTAATTGCTGATAACTGAGTAGTACAGCTAAGATACCAGGTATCTCACTTTTTCTTAATTAGGATTTTAGCTAATTAATTAAATTGAAATAGTTGTTTTCATTTATTTGACTCGTTTTTCTACCGTTATCGTGTCTACCATCTAGAAAACTAATAAAAAACATTATTACACCTTTAAAAAAAAAAAAATAATAATCTAGTTAATTTGTTTTTCCCCTGTCCATATGAGTATTGAAGACTAATCTTATATTAGTCCAGGAACTTTTTTGTCAACAAATTTGCGTTATTTTGATGTAGAAAATTGTTCAATTTTTGCCTAGACTATACAAGGGATCCAATCAATGTCATTAAAAAGTAAATATTTAAGTTTCACGTCCCCTAAAGATCAATCTAAACTTTTTGTTAATTTTTCATTCAGACCTCTATATCCGTAATAGAGTACTATAATCCTACTACTAAAATCCTACCTAATTCGACCTACAGTACTAAAAAAAAACCTTATAGAACATTATTTAAAGAAAGAGACGTTTTCTAAAATATGAGCTTCTATTGAGCTCATTACGGTAAGTAGTTCTCGAGATAGAGGTTTTCAAAAAGCAACATTTTTTGGTTGATTTAAATATCATTTGTATTTAACCAATTACACCTTTACTGAATATAAACCTATTCAGGTGAGTGGTCGTGAGCTGCTACCTCAACCAGCTGTGACTATAATTGGATGCACACTCCTCCTGATAAATGTTTGTAGTATTGACTCGTGATTTATAATATAGCTGAATAAAGGATACAACAGATTGGACATTGAAGACTGTTAATATATGGCTTGGGCAGATGGGCTTCCAGTTTTATGGAGTTCAGTGAAGCAGATGTTCCCGTAATAGCTGGAGCCTCCAGCGCTACTAGCCCCTTGGTATCGTTGTTGTCAGTGTACACTGGAGGGAGGGTTAGCTGTTTCCCTCTGCTATTGTCTACTGTGTACGGTCCTCTGCTTCAACACTATGCTCAAACACAATGCTGGTATTAAAATAGGATTTTCGGCTTTAAATAGGGTAGAGATGTTAGCATTCTCTAAAATAAACAACAAGATTTTTAATAACGGTATTTATTTTTTATTATATCCTTTTTGTCTTTATATCCTCAACTATATATAAATTTTATATTCTAGAGGATATTTTTAATTATCAGACCTTTATACCTTTATTACACGTAAAATTAATTTTCTGAAAACGTAATCCAGTTGTCAAACGTGTAAATCATTAGTCATAAAAGTAGAAGTCCATATTAATATATTTTTATATTTTTGAATGGGCTAATTATGTTTTTGCAAGAACGAAAACTCACCAAAAGATGGAGCTTGTCTCCAATTTGACTTAGCCTGATCCTTAACTTAAAATACAAACACAAACCTTGAATTACTTTTTAAAAATAATGTACTTTAATTTTTTTATTTATTTGTCGTATAGGATAGCCCCTTACAAATAAACTTGGTTACAACTTGATATAGAGGTCAATTATTTACTAAATTTCAAAAAATAAAAAATACAGTAAAAAATAATTCAGCTAAATTTATAAATTATTAATTACAAAAGATATGGAAACCTTCCTAAAAATTTATATAAAAATCAACAAAGTTAAGCAGTTTATAAATACGTAAATAAAAAAAAAACTGTTTACATTAGAGAATAATAATATATAATTTTACAATATATTTTTTTTTCCTATTTTGTTGTAAGTTAATAAACACATAATAATAAAGACTAAGGACAAGTATTAGTATTAGTTCAAAATAAAGGGTTCAATTCGTGGGATATTACCTAATAATAGTAAATTCTAAAGATGGAAGTATATGTTGATTTTAATTATTTTATCAATATTTAATTAATTGTTATCAATATAAGTGAAATGAGAACGTAATATTTTTTTATAAGAAAATGTCAATACCTTTCTAAAGATTTCATAATTTCTGATAAAAATACATTTTGAGTTAAAAGCAAGAAAGTTTCGTTCCTATTTTTTATATTGGATTTATTTAATTGATAAAAAGTTGAAAGGTTTTTTTTTTTTTTTAATTTTATCATTTTAGTTTTTTGTTTGGAAATTCTAAGTTTTGCTAATTTATTTAACCTTTTTAGTCACTAAGTAATTTTTTTTCCTGTGTGAATGTTAGGGAATTTTTTAATTAAAAAAACTTTATTATTAGAAAATAAAAATGATTTTGTTCACTCAATTAATAATTTTTTTTAATTGGAGAAGTTTGTCGGGGGGTGCGGTCAGCAAAGAACAACATAAATAAACAAAACCATATTTATTTATTTATGTTGTTCTTTGCTGACCGCACCCCCGACAAACTTCTATCATTAATCTACGGTAACTATCTACACCTCACAATAAATTTTTTTGTATAAATAATTTTTTTTTTACCGCACCCGGACCATATTCCATTCAATTAATAAAATAAATAAATATTAAAACTAAAAAGCATTTTTTAAAAAATCAATGGTTATTATACATTGATTTTTTATGATTCCGGGAGATACCCAACCTAAAGTTATTTCTTAATGTCCCTTTTACTATCAGATCGGTGTACTGGACCTTAAATGTTATTATAATAAAATTTTGATATTATAACATTGATTTGCTTATAAGAATCGATGATGTAGGATTTTAAATTATATCTATTTAGAATGTTATAGTTGTTGAATATTTTAAATCACAAAAATAAACTAGTAAAATAACAAAACAAAAATGTTCAAAATAATACATATAAGAAATACTAATAATATTTATGTAATTGAAGAATGAAAAAAACAAAGCAAAATTAAAAAACGAAAATCACTAATATTTATAGATTTAATAAAATAAATAGTAACTGACTTATACAATAAAAAATAATTTGAGAAAAAGAAAGAGAAACAAATATTTAAAAAATAATAATAATGAAAGTAAATAAATACAGAGTTACAAAATATCATGCATTGGCCTGGGTTTAGTCTTCGAGATTAAGTTGGATTTTCTACACTGTAAGCCTTTATTTAACCTTTAACTGCGGGCAACAGGGAGTGGAATTTTTTACTACGTTTTTTGATGAATTCATTCTTTTGAATTGAATTGTAGCTCACGATGCAATTGGCTATTTCTTGTAAATCAAGCGAAATCTATGGGCATTATTCTGCAACTATTGTGATTTCTTTTTAGTTTTGCACAGGGAAATGTTACTTGACACAGATTTATTTATCTATTATCAGAATAAAGTGACTGCTGCTCCTTTCTTCTGAATGATATATTGTTTTAGGATACAGGTCTATTTATGCAATTCTGAAACGGCAACACGCTATAGACTGAAGCCAGAATGGCATATTTATTTATCATCACTTAAGATCAATAAAATGTCATCTTTGATCTTTTTGATCGAGACTATATATGCTCGAAGTGGTTTTAGTTTTTATCACAGTAGACTGAAAGACTCATATGTCTTGGCATATAAATAGCATGATATGACAGCAAATGATATCATCCTATTTATGTGACAGCTTGAACCAGTTAGTTTGGAATACCCATTCGACTGAAATCGCTTTAGATATTTGCGTAGCTCTTTGGGCAAGGAGGGGAACAAAGAATTCCCAACATTTTTTTAATGTTAGTAACTAATTTTTTTGTTGTTAATTTTTATTTACTTTTCACAATACTTGGATATGCTTATTCCATTAAGTATTCCATAATACTTAACAATGGATATGCGCCAGCTTTGCGAAGGGTCGCTTTATTACTATTAATTAAAACTTCTCGCCAAGTCGAGTTGGGCAAGAAAAGTCGTTTAAATCAGAAAATGTGCCAAAAGAGTAATTCTTTTTAAACAGGGTTCAGTTTACCTCTTTTACATTACTCCCTATATATGTGGCGATTTCTTTCCCATTACCTTTTCAATAAGAAGGTATAAATTATTCCATTATGGTAAAAATTAACTGAAGAATAAACTTAGGATACCAGGTATCTCACTTTTCCCTAATTAGGATTTTAGCTAATTAAGTAAACTTTAATAGTTATTTTTGCTGGTTTGAACTTTTTTTTTTTTAAGTTTACCATCGCGTCTACCACCCAGAAAACTATTTAAAACCGTTATTTCACCTTTTTTAAAAAGTTACTTTTTTTTCTCCTGTTCATATGAGAATTGCAGACTCTTCCCATATTAGTCCAGAAGCAAAGAGACAGAAAAAATGTGTTATTTCAATTTAATTTTTGATTATTTTAATGAAGAATATTGCACAGTTAAGAGCCAGCATTGTAGACTCAGCCAACCATAGTTCCGTAAGATACAAATAATTTTTGGGGGGTTTTTCAAGTAAAAAAAAAATTATTTTTATTACTCCCATTCGAATCGGATGTTATTATTTTTTTCTAAGTGGTTTTCAATATTTCATATTCATCGATTGTTTATTATTGTAGACTATAATAACTGTTTATTTTGTTCAAGCAATTAAATGTACTAAAGAGGAAGATTTTTAAAATATCGGAAAAGCTGCTGTTAAACCCCAGGCATATACCCACTTTAACTACGAGTAGTTAGTTTCGAACAATAATCCGTTTTTTAGCTATGTTTATCACAGGTACGCAAACGTGCTCACCATTTTGCGAAACTAGGTTATTTGGAAATCTCAAAACGTTTATTTATGTCGAACACTCGAATTGGAAATTTTTTCGATTGTACAATATGTCCCTTTACTAAATAGTTCATATTTAGGTAAGTGAAAGTAAAAATTACTTTTTAATAATGTTTTGTTACAACCACCACTTTTTATATCTCCTAACTATGGTTGACAGTGTTATCAATTCTGACTACTATGTATAGTTTTCTTTAAAGTAATAGAAAAGTGGAATGAAATAACTTGATTTTTCCCCCTGTCCTATTGGACTACAATGAATTCTAATTGTAATGAAACTGCATCTTTTATTTATTTTTATTGCAATCTGGTGACCGAAATAATGAAAATATGGTTTCAGAACATTATTATTTAAATATATTTTTTTAAATATAATTGTTTTTATTTTGTTGCCTTTAATTATTTTAATCTTATTTATTTTATTTATTTAATTCGTTTTTGATGTTCTCCCAGCACTAGCTCAATAAGAAAAAAGGACATGAAATAACTTCCTCCCCCTCCCCCGCCTCTTGGACAATATTGATTTCTGATTGTAATGAAACCACATCTTTCATGTTTTTTGTTAGCAATTCGGTGACCGGCTTCTGAAATTATGAAAATATTATGGTTTCAGAATTATATTTTTATGATTTTAGAATTATATTTATTCTGAAATATATATTTTTTAAATATAATTGTTTTTATTTTGTGGCTTTTAATTATTTTAATCTTATTTCTTTTTTTTTTTTTAATTCGTTCTTGCTCTCCCAGCACTGGCCCAATAAGAGAAAGGGACAGCTTCATTTCACACCGGCAGTGTCCTGCCCCGCTATCGCCAAAGCAGATCAGAGCTGCAGTATTTATGGTTCAGCCTCCGCCCTCAGGTTCCTTAGTTCTCTTAATTGGTTTTCCGTTCTCGTTTCCTTCGCGGTCCTTTCGGGCAGGATCTATGGAGTGGATTCATGTAGATATAGAGGATTTTGCCGTTCTATTTCAGTACATTGGTTGAATTCTCATACAATATAAACAAAAGATTTATTCCGTAGGAATATCAACCAACTAAACTTAATAGTATCCTGATTTTCCCTTCATTAGTGCTTTTCATAAAACAGGTTAATTGATGATTTACATACTTTAGGAAAATATATTATGCTTATTTAAAATTGATCATTTATTTTAGTGATTCCAAAGTTATCTTGTATGTCATTTATGAATTTCCCTTATTATAATACATCAACCCGATCAGACATTATGTCGTATATGGGATATTTTGTATTCGTCTCTGTAAGTTTTAATTGGATGGAAAAGATATCAGATGATATAGATAGAATGGTACAAGTCAAAGAGAGACTCGCCTTTGAATATAATCGCTACCCATTTTCTCTACGATCCCAAGAGTTTCAGCCATCCTCGCTGAAATTTAAACTACCTTCTTCTCTGCAGTACAACATCTCAGCTGAGATGAATATTTTGCCATTGGAGTATGACATGAGCTTTATGAGCAGTCGTTCTCAGCCAGCCCTCAGGTCGTTGCTACTTCCTGATTCCTCCAGGAAATTCAGGAGTACGTCATGAATTGTAGACTCATCTGTTAAAGGCGATCATAATGACCACATTTTTCAGTCAGGAAAGGACCCACCCTTACTTCAAAAATTTCTAGGATTTAGTATCTTTGGACTACTACTTAGGATCTAACTAAAATTCTTGGGAATAACGAATCGTTTTTGTGGTTCCTCTTACTTCATTACGTTTTTAACTAGGGTGTATAGTTTGTTAAAGGCACCGTTGCAGCTCCTGGAGTGTGCAGGACCACAACTCATTTCAACGGGGTAGGAGGAGAGTAAATATTTCCAGCGTGTAATATCGCACTCTTCTCTATTCTACACATGCTCTCGTACTCGCGTTTTGGTATCAGCATTTCCTGTGCCAAGTGCAAACTGGCATTATTTTATAATTTTCCCTATGAGGCATGTCATTTATTTCAAACATTCATTTATAGAATTTATAAAACCAAAAATTTATGGTAATTAATGAAAATAGAATATTGATGGATGGATTTCCCTTTGAATGTTATTAAAATAAATCATATATGAACAGCGGGTAATGGTTGTTAATCCTTTTGAATGAAAGCAATTAATGACTAGTTCAGTTATTTTGTTCTTATATGGCAGAATAAACAAATGAAAATTATATTTTCAATCAAAACTAAATTGCATTGTGAAGGTAAACGTTTTTTACTTTCATGTTCCTTGATATTTTGAAACTTCGGCAACGGGAATATAAGAAGAATACAGAATTAAAAATATTTCGTACTAATACTTGGTTAGAATTATAATATTACCATATCATATGCTAAATATAAACCACTACAAAATATCTAAAAATTATAATATCATTATTATAAATTTATATTGAAATACTCAAAATATGAAATCGTTTATCCCACTCCACTATCATTTTCTGGCAGGTCTTGTCTTATGGCCAAATAAAAACCAGAATATAATCAGTTGGTGGAGCATTGGAGGAAGGAGTATATTAGGAAAAATGAAGCCGAAATGGTGGGCCTTATGATGGACCAAGGGTGTGGCAGAATAACAGGGGAAGGGTAGGAGCCAACTATTGGCAGCTTTTTGTTTCAGTTTGGATCACAATGGCGGACAGTCACGTATAACTCAACGTAAACCTAAACTACGTGGGCGTGGCCTTTTCGGCTTCACTTTTGCTTTAAAGAAGAGTTATGATTATGCCACACCCTAATTTGGAACAAGGTTATAACCGGTTATTGGGACAAGGGGATTATAACCAGTTATCTTTTCGTAAATATTTTGGTATTTTGTGTTCTTATATAAAAAAAACACTCCTTTTTTTCTGTTCTCATTAAATATTCTTTTATTTGATGTTCTTAAGTATTGAATTTTATTACCGTAGTGTAAATAAAACAATTTGTCTCATCATTTTAATTTAATCAATTACCCATCACTCGGTACCAGAGAAGAGATAATCAAAAAATTTAATTTCACTTAATTTTTATGATTTCAATATTTCTGACTGATAGTTATTTCCAATGTCCGATTCAATTCGATAGAACCGATCAATACTTTTATGAAATTGTGTTTAAGCTTCACCGTTAATATCTTCAAGAATTTTTATTTCACTACATAAATCCAAGGCCCAATTTTCCTCTACATTAATATAATATACAGATTGACACTGGGTTTTTGTTACGAGCTGAAAATAAAGTGATTGATTTAGCTTAACACACACACACAAACTCATACACAAAAAATGTTGCTCAGTTAGTTGTATATGTGGGTTCAATTAACAAGTTCAATGCCGGTATCAGGCCGGGTAAACAGTACCCACATCGGGATCAAGGGCATGGAGAGACAACCGCCGAATGTTAGGAATTATAACGTTTGAGATAAATAAATTTTAGCATTTTAACTAAGTAATTGAATCAGAGAGAGAGTTAATGAATAAAATACTGTTAAAAAATTAAGTTAGATACAACATCTTAAGAAATTAGTTTTAAGTTGGTAGGGGGGCGTTCATCTTAAGTACTAAATGTCTTAGGTCATCAATGAACAAGTTGTATATATTGGCTATATCTTTTTATAGTGGTAATTACTGCATAAACATATAACTCCCCCATTCCTTCAGAATTTTACTATTTACAGCACATAAAAATGTGTGCTGAACTTTTATAATTTACTAAAAATAGATAATACTATGAAGGCAAAGGAATTTATGTATGCAGGCAATATGTACAAGAAGATTTGTCTATATATATATATATATTTAATTTTTCAACACATTTTATATATCTATGTATGTTAAAGCCATCTCAAACCTAGGGAGACTTTTTGAAGGAAAGCTTTAGAAAACAAATTTGCTAGAATATGAACATTTATTTGGGCGAAGAAACTATAAAAAATAAGGAATTATTAAAATATAAACGTAAATTAAAAATAAAACACATAGTAATAAAATAAAGATTATAAAATTAAATTAAAGTCGCTTTCAAGATAAAATAAAATTAATAAACTGGACAATGAAAATAATAAACGAATTTATAAAATAAAATATTGTCTGCTACTCTGATAGGTGAGATGAGATATTTATTGATACCAGCAGGGCTATTGTTAGAGATATATTTTTTCAAAAATTCAACATTTTATACGAACAACTATAAATTAACATTTTGTGAGTTTATTTCGTCAAATATCATAAAACTACTACTCCTACAAAGATAAACATTATTAACTAATTTATAGTAAATATAACTAGCTTTAATTTGAGCGCTGGCAGACTTCTTTACGTCAAATGGTTTCTGAAATGAAGTTTTTTCATAAATCAAACTTATTGTCCGAACAACTATAAATCAATTTATTTTAGCAAATATCATGAAAACTACTATTCCTACGGAGGTAAAGGTCATAAACTTCTTTATAGTCCATTAAACTAGCTTTAATTTGAGTGCTAATAGACATCTGTACATCACATAATTCCTGAGATATAGATTTCTCAAAATAAATTAACTAACTACTAATCTTTCAGTAGATTTTAAAGAAATTTTGTTTTTTAAAAAGCTATATTTCGAGAACTATTGGACGTAAATAGCTCTTTTAAGGCTAATATTTCAGCAAATTTACTCTTCTTTAAATAATTTGCTCCTAGGTTTTCTAGTGTTGTTGGTACTTTTTAAGATATAGAGCTCTGAATGAAAAATTAGTGTTTTTTAAGGTTTTGAAACAGCTGCCGTTTTTTATTCCCCTTACCTATACTTGGCAGAATCATCAATTTTGACTATTAATTATACATAGTTTTCATTAAAGTAATAAAAAATTGCGGTGAGATAACTGCCTTTTTTTCGTCCCGGCTCTTGTACTATAAGGTATACAATTGTCCAACCTTAATTAAATTTTATAGTATAATTCATTCATTGGGCATTGATCAGACGCAGTAGCTGTTTAGGATTAATTACAATCAAAATGAACGTTTAGGGACAGCATAACTCACGCAGATAGGACCTGGTAACAAAATAAAACGAACTCCTAAATGACGACTGGTCAGCTAACTTTAAGCCCTGGATTGTTGACTCGTTACTGGGCGACGTCAATCAAATAATCCCTGCTGACCGTCATTCTTCCATTTAAATATTACAATTAAACGTATAAATACACTTTCATTTAAAATAAAAGGATAAAATCATTTAAGGATAAAAGTTTTTACTAATTTGTTTTCATCATTACTCCTCTGACCGCAACCCATCCATCTCATCCTCATATTGAACCTACACTCTACAATAAACACATCAATACTAAATATATATTTACCATTAAAAAAAAATATGTATACCGATCAGAACCTTCGATCCATTCACAGTCAACCAAATAAGTTGTTCGTTGACAAGCTTTGAACAGATTCAAGAGACAGACAGACATATCTGAATCCGAAGCCGGAGGTCAAGGGCCGTTATTAGCCCCCACTAACTAGCCTGTAACTTACAAAGCCCTGATAAATGATTCACAAAGAAGGCCATCCCACTAATGGAAGGGACTCACAAAGGGAGGCACAAGTGAGTTACCTCCCGTGTTTACCTTCCGCTCTTTCTCTTAAGGGGGAATCTTTAGTTCTCTCCCTATCGCATTTCCATACTCATTCATATGTCAGCTACTCTGCCTATGTTAGGCTGCGTCATAACTTCTCAGCAGCACAGAAGTTCGGACACGGACTGAGAGTGCTGGAAACGCAAAGTTCAAAGGAAGCTAACGTTTGATGTGGCCTGACGGCAGAGTGCGATTTGAGGTGTAACTTAGCTTTTTGGACTTAGTTTCACTCAATGTATGACATTATATCGATAGAGTGAAATCTTGGATACGGAAGCTACTTACTTAAGTCATAATGTATGAATACGCAAATTGAGTTAAATATATTACGTTGGTACATCTCTACACCATCATCTAATATATAAGAATATAACTCAACCCATACAACCCATAAAAGAACTTCCTCTATAACAATTTTATGAAAAGGTTCAATTCTGTAAAACTATACACTTTATTAAAATATCTGAACCTTAAACGTATTGGACATTTTAGTCGAGTAACTTCTGATGAAGCAATATGAAGCAGTTGAAGACATAGTTCTATATATTTTCATATTTCATATTTTCTAACCACTTCAATCTTCTAATTTTACTCAATTTTTAATATGTAGCTCTATTTTTTTAAGCTGATATTTAAATAATTGGATTATGGTTAGAGGTGATCCATATGACTTAAGTTCCAGTTCCCAATGCCCCTTGCTCTAAAATAACCTATTTCCTTAATGCTAATACCGATTTTTTTTCTGTTTATAATTAGATCATGTAAATGAAAAGTAATTTAAAATCTTTAAAAAAAAAGTTTAAAGTAATTATTAAAAACTAATAACGACGTTTCGGGGTTGCCGCTCCATCATCAGGTATCTACAAAAAATTCATAATATTTATCCTATGCTTGCAACAATTAGCAAATATATCAAAATTTCTTTTTTAAATGTAAGAACAATTACCTGATTAAATATATCTTTTAAAATTACCTTTTGTGTTCTCCTTATTAGTCCTAATGTTAACAGTAACATATTGTTTTCAATAATGAAAATATTAATAATTAAAAATACCAACATAATTATAAATAAGGAGATCTGAAGTACCTTCTTGAAACAAGGTTATCTTTACCACAGATAACAAATAGATTATAAACTAAATAAAACTCTCCTACTCCACAAAAGATGAACAAGAAATTGTGATATATTTGTTAATTGTTGCATGAATGGGATGAATAATGAGAATTTGTTGTAGATATCTGATGATGGGGTGACAATTCCGAAACGTTGTTATTAGTTTTAATGAAATAAAATAAAAAAATTAAAACAAGGAAGACTACTTTTCATTCACAATATTTAATTCAAATGAAATTCATCCATTAAAACATATAACTTTAAGAAGATTTTTTCTATTTATTTTTTAACTGTTGCAGTATCGCATTTTTTTTCAGTAGTTAAAATAAATGGAATACGGTTTGAGACAAAAGCTCCTAATGACCTTATTTTTAGTTTTCACTAGCCTGCTCCACTTTTATGGCCACCGTCTTTAGTAAGTTATTTCCCCCTTTTTACTTTCACTAACTAAATATGTAATATTGATTCTGAAAACATTTGAATTCCAATTTTCGATGGAAATACATGTTTTGAGGTCCTCTGAGTCCATATATTCTATTTTGCAAAATAGTGTGTATGAGGGGGAGGTATCATGAAGAATTAAATGGTCTTAAATATCAGCTAGGTTTCCTCATTGAAATAGTCGAATTTTTAAAAAAATTCCTCCGAAGTACCTTTAATTTTCCTCACTATCAGGCAATAATAAAGAATAGATAAATACAAAATAATAAATAATTTTATGAAAAAAAATAAATGATATTTAAGCTTATTATATAAAAAAAAAAAAAGATTTTAAAGGGTAAAGCCTAGATTTTTTCGGATTATATTAAGGATTCGTTATATTCTGTTAAACTGTTGTATTTTTGGCGCAAAAAGAAATACATATTTTTTTTATTCTTACCTCTATAAATGCTAAAATACGATTTTTATGACAGCAGAAAAATAAAAATTTCTTTATAATATTCATCCTGCCTGGTCATTAGATTTTTTTCCGAAAATTATTTTTGTGATTTTTGATATAATTCATGCGCGCACCACAATAGATTTTTCGAATGCTCCGTTATGATTTTTGTTTGCCTTTTTCAACAATTCAAGAAACTATGGTTAATCATTAAGCTCAGAGAGGAAGGTTCTAAAACTAAATAAATATAAATTTCTCATACGACGTTTACGATCGGTATAACTACAAATACGTGTTGATTGAATTGAGTTGCATCAGCCGAATAAGAGTTGGTCTCGTATCCTTTACAAGATCAACAACTCTCATGTATTTTTGATTTGTTAGATATCTCTTCTAAACCCTATCTAGACTTTCTTGAGGAAAAATACTGAGTCCAGGGAATAAGTGAGTTTTTAGATTTAAACATCATCTTCAAGCGATTTCATATATTGAGTAGTTTTTGAGAAGTATATTTAATTCATAAGATGCCGAATAAGTAAATCATTTTCAAAATTTAGAAAAATCGAGCACATGTATATTCTTCACTGCTTATTAAAATCTGTGACGAAGAATTGTAAATAAGTTAAATAAAAGACACAAGGACGCATATCCATACTTTAAGTAATGATTACTACAGTAAAATTGAAAGTATAAAATTCACCGATATTGTTAAATGATTTAATTACCAATAAACACGCGAGTACTTAATATTCTTAGAAACATTCAAATTGTAAGAGAACCAAGGGCAAATGTATGGTGTGTTTTCATTTCGAGTAATTGTTAATTATTAGCAAAATATAAAAATTAGATTCCATTTTATCGTAATTTACATTATTTAAGTCACAAAATAAAACTTTATTAGTTTTAGATAATTAAGCACAAAATTACAACTCCTCTGACATTTTTAAAGGAAAAAACAAACGAAAAACTCGTACTTAAATCCCTTAGGTAAGAGAAACCAAAAACAATGCTTGCCTTAACTATCTGAAGGAATTTTGTTGTTAGAAGTGTAAATCCAAAGCGCCTCAGGCCAAGTGCTCTACATAGTTTAGCTAAACTTCCTTAATTGGTGCTGAAACTACTTAAAGCTTAAGACACATCCTTCTCTTATGCAAAGAAACGAAACCCTTCTGGATGAATAGGTAACTGAGGTTAGAACAACCTCATTGAACGTTGATGGTTAAAATGTTTGTTGGAAAAAGAAATATTGCTCAACACATATTTATGAGATCTCAAGGAACTTTATTTATTCTTTACGACATTTTGCAATGATCATCAATAACGCTTTTAAGTTATTATTTATTTGCACCATATTTATTTTGAATGTATTGTATTTGAATACAAATGAACAGAATGATAAAATAACACTATTAAATGAAAAACATATTTTGAAAATTTTATTTGATGTGATGCAACTTCAAAAAAATATATTTTTATTGGATTATATATATAAGATAATAATCCTGGTCGGCGGATACAGTTCCTTTTAAAAAAATGGTAATTTCTAAATTATAATGTAGAAGAAATTTCATTGTGTTTCAGATTAAGTAATTAAATAAAAACTTATAGAAATAAAGGGCTCAGTAAAAAGTATATATGAATATCGACTGATACCTAAAATTCCATGCATAAATTGTGCAACTATGCATACAAATGAAACAAAACAATCTATTAAGAAGAAAATGTTTCAACATAATAATGACATAAAATTGGGTATCGACTCCAAGAAAACAGCATAGTACAACGCGTTTTTCAAAATAAACATGATTTTGATTTTAAAAATGTGATTCATAAGGAAGAAAATATTTCAGAGGAAAAATTTTAAAAGGGATTTATATTTCTGTAAATATTAATGATATGGTAAATTTTAAATCAGATTCTAAAGGACTTAACTACCATTATTTTGAAGTTTTGAGTAAAATTAGTATGTAGATAATTGATAATTGTCAATAATTTTTTTATATAATAGGTAAATATGAATAAGGATGGGTTTTTAAATTATGTTAATTTAGAAGTAAAAAGTAAAAAAATATTAATTAAATGGATAAAAATAAAGGATAAAATAATTTAGCACTGTAATTAGGTGATAACAGAATCCTAACCTGGTTAAGATAGGTATTGTGTTAATATTTTTAATCAGTGTGAATTTGTGTAAATAAGAAAGTTTTTATATAATTAATATTGATCATATAAATTCATAAGTAGATAGCTACTTTAGAAAAATTGAAAAGAAAATGTTGTGATATTAATTTGATAAATATTTTTGTTTTGAGGATAATTGACTAGGGCAATTAGCCTGCAATTGAAAAGAATAGTTTTAATTAATGTGAAAATCAATTATAACATATTTTAAAAGAAATATTGGGAATGCTCTTTGATTTGTAAGAAACAAGCAATTGCATCGGACATTACAAATAGAGGATAACATAAAAAAAAAGCCCATGAAGTTTCACTCCCGGTTACCTGCAGTTAAAGAAGCAGTGACCTACAACTTGGGAAACCCAACCACAACTTGAAGACTGAAGCTCAGGCTGCTACAGGACATCCTGTTCTAAATTCTATATTTATCAGTTCTGTTATTGTCACTTTAAAATTGTATTTTATCTTCATTCCTTTTCTTTTCTCTTCAACTTTTTGTTAAATTAACTTTATTTTTTCCATTAGTAGTCAACTATTTACTTTGTTAAATCATAAAGGTCATTATTATTGTTATAAACATTACTTTCATTAAGAATTATTATTCCTATTTTGTTTTTTGTATTTATAACACTGTATATAGTTAGGGTTGTCATTTCCCCCCCCCCCCCTCCATAATCAATTGTTAAAAAAAAATGTACCTTTTAGATTAATCATGTAAGGCCCTACAGACCGATCTTGTATTAAATAATTAAAAAAAAGAAATATTGTTATGTGTGAGCGAAGTATGTGTTAACAATATGAAAATTTTAGGTTGTCCCCTTAATACAGGCCTGAGGTCTGAAACGTCAGAGAGTAAATAAACTAGGATAATTAGGTCGTTTTAATTAGATTAATATTACTATTTTGGAACTACCTGCTGAAATAAAATATTAAACAGATTACGGAGGCCAATGTAAGCCCTATTTAAATTATAATAATTTAAACAATGTTAGAGATAGAAATAACAAAATGCACTATATGGCACTCTACTCGAGAACATAAGAATTATCCATCTCCCAAAGACAGTATAGATTCTCGCACGTGTTTGAGAGGCTGAGAGTGTGGCTAGGAGTGATAAAGAGAGTGGGAGTGATAATTAGCTGAAGAGAGAGAGGAAGGATATGGACCCGACTAGTCACTTTCCCATCACGTACTTCTTTATTGACTTTACTTTGGCCCGACTTATAACTTGGGTCCTCTCAGCTCCTCCAATTTATGAGTATAATCATCTCGGAGCTGGCTGGCTACATCGCTTCCACCCTTGGTCACAGTTTTTCTTCCAGGAACACTTATAACAGCTTAAATAAAACCAATGAATTATTTTAGTATAAAAACCCAATTTTTAATCTTTTTATTGCAAAGTAATTATCATGATTTATGGCTGTAAACAGCAATGAATATAACACAGAAAAAAAAAATTTAAGTCCTCCATATCTTTTAGTTAGCCGTTTTTTTGTTTCATTTAGTTATTTTAAATATTTTTCTGTACAACAGCAGAATGGATCTTGAAATACTATGATGAGATTTTGCTTAGACCTTATTAATTTCATTCTTTACTGAACTAGTTTTAAGATTTGACGCGACCTTTATAAATATAATTATATTATAAAAATTAATATCTTTATTTTTTTTTTATTATTTATACTATTTTTTTGGCACCCTATAAACATTAGAGCAGTTTCCTTTTAAACGTCAATATTTGGAATGTTCTAATTAAAAAAGAATCTTCCTCAAGGTAGTATCCTTGGTCCCATCCTCTACACACCGTCTATACAGCTGACATTCCAACCAATCCTAACACTCCTCACCACGTATGCCGATGACACATTTATGCTCGCAGTTAATAATAACCCATTAATTGTATCCCAAACTCTCCAATCCCATATCCATATCCAGCCCTCGAAGAATGGAGTCGTAATTTGAGGATTAAGATAAATTCCAACAAATTCCAACAAATCCCATCAAATCACCTTTATCTACAGTTTCATTTAATAATGTTACTCTTACCCCTGTCGAACAGATCCGCTACCTTTGACTACATTTGGACAAACGATTAACCTGGAATCCTCACACAAGACTGAAAATACAAGCAACTGCACGACGATTTCGACTATTACAGCACTTACTAGACAAACGGCCTATACTTTCATCACATTACAAAAGACTGATCTACATGACTGTAACAAGGCCAATCTGGACATATGGAGTTCAGCTTTGGGGTTCCACTAAACCTTCGAATTCCTCTCGTATTCAATCCTTATATTCTAAAATCCTTCGTAAAATCCTCAATGCTCCTTACTTTGTCATAAATAAAATATCACTCCTTCCATTATAAACTCCCTAACCACTCAAACCCCCTCGTTTCTAATCTTGCATCCTCTTCCATTCCAGACAATCCTCCGAGGTCCCTGAAAAGAAGATGGCTACGAGACCAGCTAATGTAAAACGTCATTAGAATGCTGCCAATGGGGTAGTTTCTCTACACGTCTGTAACACTCCAATTTAATCGAGATCAGATTTACTAAATGTGTTATAATCTACAGTTGTAAATAGCAATAAATAAATATTTAACAATGAAATAAAAGAATCTTTGAATATACCTCTTTGTGGTCTGTTATGCATCAAAATAACGCTAATATATTTTTGTACTCGTCAAAATGAAACATTAAATTATTATTAATAACCAAGGAGATTGCTTTAATTCAATTACACAAAATTCGAAAAAAAACAACTCTATCTTTGAATCAGCCTAACACATGGCTGACATCGTGACATAGTGGTCATCTTAGTCTCAAAAGCTGGGATAGTGGAAAAAAATCACTTTCTCCTTGCCAATAGATTAATATTTTTTAACTTTCTGGAAAAATAAGATTTAGAAGTTTTAAATACTTATAAAAATGTAGTTAAACGAGTAAATGGATTAGAGCAAAGATTATCTGAGCTTACAACATATAATGAAATTATTTGTCAATTTGAAATAATATTATTAGTCTGTTTACGCGTTTTAGAGCTAAAATGATCATTGTAAAACTGACTAGTGATATGTCTTGGAAAATGAAGATAACTTAATTTTTTTAAATACCTAAGTAAAAGAGTATAGGTAATATTTAATCGTGGGGACACCCCTCATACTCTCCTTTAACGATTACATGAACTTACTTTTTGTTAATTTTTTTTTTAAAATTGGCAACCGAGCATAATAAAAAAATACAATAAGTAAATGTGATAAATGTGACACATGATAATCTCGGAGAGGAACCACTTAATTGTGGTTAAATATTAATATTCTTTTATGGAGTATTTTCGTATTTTTAAAAAAATTTCGGAATAGGATCCTACATGAACCGGAGACGGGGTTTGCTAACTAGAGACGATGCGATACTAAACCGAAGAGTGTCATGTTTCAGGGCGGATAAAGATGTATTTCGTGACTGCACAACCTCGGCACATCTCGTTTTCTCTTAGCCTCATTTGGAACCACGGTCAGCCTCCTGTCCAATTAAGGGTCCATAGTTGTTCTATAGTTAACCTCATATAAAATATTTTTTAAATAAAGAATATAAACTGTCCAACAATAGATACACATTAGGTACGGCTTTGAAGTTCAATTGAGTCCGCCAAGAAAATACATGGTAAATGGATTCTTGCTTAAGTTGAGATACCTTGTAGGTCTAGAAAAAATCGACAATGAGGTTTGAACGCCTCAGAAAAAAGTGAAGATATTAATATTGATTTTTTAAAAATGGCATAATTATGATATTTTATTTTTTAATAAAACGGATAAAGGATGAATATGCCTGGAAACATAATACAGCAGAGCATTATATAATGCATGTATATAATGACATGGTTACGTGATAGCGGATGAAAACTTTTAAAAACAAAGTAAGAAAAAAGAATCCGACTATTACAATATTTATTAGAAAAACGTTCTAAACTTCTAAATAAGTACAAAAGCCTCATTTATATGACTACACTAAGGGCTATCTGGACTTAGGCAGTTGAGCTTTAGGTTTTCATTAAACCATCGAATTCCTCTCGTATCCAATCCTTAATGCTCCTTATTTTGTCTCAAATCAAGTCATCAATCAGGATCTTAATGTTCCATATTTTGCTGATTTGGCCAGAACCAGGTACCAATCTTTCCATGATCAATTAACCACCCAAACACACTTGTTTCTAGCCTGACTTCTCCTTAATTACTTGATAATCTTCCGGAGTCTGAAAAAAAGATGGTCTAGAGATCTTCTCCTCTAGAAATGTTATTGGAGTTCTATCAATGGGTAGATTCTCCACAAGTCTGTGTTATAACTAACATCAAATTAACTAGTTTAATACAGTTGTAAATATCAATAAATGAATTTAAAAAATAAAATAAAGAAGAAGGATAACGAAATAACATACTCGGTGACAGGAACTACTTTATTATTTCTCTAAATTCGCTTTATTATACAGTCTGCATTGTTTACATAAGATTGATCAGTTATATCATTAACATAAAATATTAATATACCAATATACAGACCTCAGTTTCAAGTATAAATTGAGTAATTTATGTCATTGCATTTGATGAAATTATACATAGCTGTTAGAAAAATGAATTTGTTAATTAAAAAATAAATTAAAAAAACCAAAGAAAAATTAAATTAGTATTATGTCAACAAATTTTTAATTGACTTCGTCCCTGATCCTGATCTTGACAGCACCGAAGAGAACGAACCTAAATCTACAAGAAAAATAGAAAATCCTTATAAATATTTGTTGGATTCTATTTTAAGGCCTGCCGATAGAATCTAACAACTCCCAGCCCCGCTCCATAATGTAATACCCCTCTATCGCCACTGCCTTTGCTGGAAATCTTTATAAAAATTCTATTAGTATTCATGCCTCCGTGTTTGGATCGGATCCAAAAGTATTATTACCTCAGTTTTCTCTTGCTCACATTCACGCAGAACAGTTTGGTTTTACGATCAGCTCTAGAAATAACAGGGGAGGATGGATTCAAACAAATATATTCATATGGATTAAAGTGGAAGTCATTTCTGACTGTTTCAGATAGAAAAGAGATAAGGAAATAATATTTATAAGCATTTAAAAAAATAGGAGAAAAAATCATAAATATTTAAAAATTTCTATTCTAAAATCTTTGCCAGGATAAAGTTAAATTAACGTTTTGTAAAACATTGAAATAATATTTATAATCTTAAATACTTTCTTGAGACTGGTTAATGTTGTTTAAATAAATAATTTAAATTTTATCCATTATAGTCTCAAAACCTTTTATTTTCTTTACCTTCGTACGACGTTTCGGCCAATTCGGCCATCCTCACGGACAATCTGTCACAACACTGCTTTTATTACATCTATGATCCTCAACAATTCAAAATACTTAACAATATTATTTATAATTATCTTAACTTATACAATTTTTGAACTAAATAATTTAGAAACATAAATTCATGCAGGCTATACTGCCTATACTTAATATCTCTGTATAGTGTTGGTTCAAATTTCCTATATCTGTTTTGAAATTCACTGTATAATTAATATTTTCAGATATGTATAGATCCCTGAGGATGGTCGAATTGGCCGAAACGTCGGACTTGTAAACAAAATAAAAGGTTTTGAGATTATAATGGATACAATTTAAATTATTTATTTATTAATAATTAATTATTATTTAAACAGCATTGAAATAATGTTTTAAGAAAGGAAAAATAGAATTATTCAACCAATAATAAATGATATATTTTATTTGAACTTAACCTAAAGTAAAGAAGCCTTTATACGTAGCAAATATTTTTTATATATATTTTATAGCAAAGATTATAGTTAATTTTAATACTGACGAAGATATCTGTCAAAAAATAAAACATATACATTATAGAGACATAAAGCAATAAAATCTTGTTTGAATAACATTATTTTATTCTTTTTTATTAATAAAAATTTTTCCAACTATGCAAACGTATGTATTTTTTGTACTTGAAGTTCATTTTTTAAGTTGAAGTTCATCTATCACCACGATTGTTCATGTATCAACACTGCTTAGCTTCAAATATTTTTCGGTTCCATAAACTGAGAGTTTTATTATAAACTTATTAGTGAAGTTCATGTATGAAGTACATAATTTCCAGTCAATTGAAAAAGCACCATTATGTAAGTAATATTAAAACATAAAAAACGTAACTTACCTTCTTCTGACAGATTACTCTATTTTCACTGAATCACGAATAATTATTTAATGGGTGAAAACACCAGTTTTAATACTAATACATATTTAATCAACCATAAATTAGATAGCTACGGGATTCGTACATACTATATTGCTTACTGATTTGTTATTTTAAATAATAAGAAAAACAACATTGACCGATGGTTGTAAAATGGATAAAAAACCTCGTGGTGAGGGTGTATTTGAATACATCAGCTTATTTTATAACATTGGTGAACCATTTTCAAATAGTTTTTAGTATTTTTGTTTTTGTTTATCCTTTTACCTGGTAACTTCTGACATACAGGGAAGGAGGGAGGGAAGGGAGGTTATCCAATAGGAAACTACACTATTATAACTAGAGGCGTGGGACTACCACGAAATAAAAGTCAACCACCCAGGTCAGATTTGATTGCAATCAACCACTGCAGTAATGTGACAACTAAGGTAGACGCCTTAAATCCCTCGGCCAAAAACAACCCTAAGTTTTTAAAAACTAATAAATATTTTTAAAAAACGAATTAATGAATGATTGTTAAGCTGATCTGGTAGTACACATCCGCGCCACAAGATTTTCACCCAATTCATTCAACTCACCAACTCTAGAGATCCCACTCCGTAATCAATCCATTCATAAAATACAAATTTTCTGCTAAAGATCAGTTCGAATCTAAGTTTGAGTCCTCTTTTATCCAAGTATACCATTTATTACTGCTGTATTACCCCGCTAATCCAAAATAATTCTATCCGAGAGGATTTAGGTTTGGATTATCATCGAGAAAAAAACCTACTTACTGGTCAAATAACAACAAAATTCACACATTAAATATATATTTACAATAGTTCATCTTTATTCATAAATTATTTTTTCTTAAAAAAATATTACGATTTTAGCTTGTTTGGAAGTTGAAATGCTCTGTCTGACTGTATCTGTTTTTGTTTTTTTTTAAACACATAACGGGACTTAAGACGGTAAAAAGGTTTTATTCAATATAATGTACAATCCAATTTGTATCTTTTCAACATTTCCTTTTTTTTTTTTTTCAAATTTATTAACGGTTGTTCGAATAGTGGTATGGTTCGGATCAGTGAGAGTGCAAATGTACTTACTTTAATTTACTTCCACAATACATATATCACTGATTATAAAATAATTTTAACGACATAGTGGATGCACAGTTTTAAATACCTTTTATCTATATCATTTAATCAAACACTGTACACTGCTTGTATCTTTGTGGATTAGGTTCAAGCGTTCGACCGGGTCTGGCGCCAGGAGCTTCTTAATAAAATGAAATCACTCATGCCTTCAATCTACTGTCAGATTCTTCTTTCCATTCTTTATAATTTTATTATCTTTTTCTTATATATATTCTCTAGTTGATCTATTTAGTGCAGAAAAGTTAATATATCTTATATATATTATAACACAATAGAATGTTTTCTATTGTGCAATATTTACAAAAATCATTAAACTTTGTTTTTTTTATTTCGTCAAAAACACTTACCAATCACCACTACTGTACCTACTAATGAAATTGTACGCATATAGAAATCGTACCGAAACAGGAAATTCTAGAGTATTAGTTGTGAAATAGTTTAATAAGCAAGTTATTATAAAGTGGGTTTATTTGGATCCTGGAGTTGTTACAATATTTGATACCTAAATAGTTACTCTCAACGGAGGTTGTTACTTCCAAGAAAATCCAAAGCAAAATGGTATTCAGTGATGATGTAATTTCCCATTTACTTTACAGTTTTTTTAATAAATTAGAATTCAACTTTTGGGCTGCTTATCAACTTCAATTAGTGCTGTCATAGATTCATTAAAAAATATTTCTGTTTAGTATTTAAGTTACACTTCAAAACTCAAATAATCTCTAGTTCTTTGGTATTCAAGGTAGTTCTTTAAAGCGAAAACTAGGTTTTCAGGAGTTATTATTTTGAGTAATGGAGACAAAGTAGGAATTAACAGGATATGTTCTTGAAACAAATTTAGGTTAAGGATGTTCATTATTTTATTCTTAGGTTTATTTCTTCTAATTCAAAAATTTAGAATTCTCAATATAATACGGAAATATTAACTAAAAATAGAATAGTTAGTTAATTAAATGACTATGCCATATCGTACCTTCTACTAGAATTTAACTGAAAAATGGTTAAATATTCTGATTTCAATCACTATTACAAAGTTTAAGGAATTTAAAATTAGTATTATTAATTGAAAGGTGGCAATGTAACACCATTGTAATTAAGAACATATATGAGTAATAATTTAATTTGTATTAATGAGTGCTGAAAGTGTTTTTATTTAATTATTCGAAATTTAAAAATGCGTAAATTCTCCAAAAAACTGTTTCGTACTGTTGTAATATAACTCACATTACATTTGCTTGATGTGTTTTTAATTTCTTACTATTGTGAATAAATAAATATTGAAAAAAATATAATTAATTTAACTATTTATTATTTGTATATGTCCATATTTTCCTTTTAACTTATATTAGTGTGTATATGTTGTTAATTATGTTCGAATTTTATTTATATTTATTTAATTACGTTAATGGATAAATACGTAGGTCCATAATGTGTGCATCTAATTCTACCTTATTATTTAATAAAGTATAGAGTCCCCAGTAATATAGACTCAAAATTTTCTCTTAGCTTTGATAATTTATTTCTTTAATAAATGATATATGATATGTACCGTATGTATGAGGTTACTCAAAAAATTAGTCCAAAAAATAAATATTAAAAAGTTTGATATATAGAATAATTATTGATTGTAATAATACCTAACTGTTAATTTACCATGTTTCAGCTTGTATTAATAGCCAAAATAAACATCAACTAACGAATACTTCATTTTGACTACTGCTGCGTATTTCAGCAATTTCGTCCAAAATTCTATGAAATTATAAACTAAAGAAGATTATAAATTATGAACGTTTATTTCTAAGATGAATTGAAGATTCAGAAAGATATTTGTAAAAATAAAAGCAGTAGGGTAGGATAGGATGAATGCAGGTGAGAGGCAAATCTCGTTAAAAAAATTGTTGGAAGTTGAGTTGTTTCCTCTTTTTCAGTAGAATATGATTTACAGACATTAGAGTGTTTTTTAAAACTCTATTTGACAGTTTGAATTAGAGAGTGTCATATGATAAACTGCTTCAAATTCATTTGAGACAATGTACAAATCATAATTTTTTTTCAAAAGTATGTATATATTTTGTTTCAGGCAGAAAACTAAATTTTATGAACATTATTTTTACACAGAGCAAAATCAAGAAATGAGATAAAAAGATAATTTATGCAAAAAATAAATGAATGTTTCACGCCTAATTAATAATTAGAAAATAAACGTATCATGAGTGTAACTTTGAAAACTTTATTCCATTCGAAAACAATCCATTAATATTTACAATAATTTGTCATAAAAATAGGATTTTCCCTCACAGCACTTCTCAGCCATATTAAAGGTTTTCGGAATTACCTGGAGTAGTATATTTCATTTTTTTCTTTTCTTTTGTGAGGGAGTATTTTGTCTCTCAGAATAAAATTTTTAAGGCTTTTTCTCCTCTGGGCCTGCTCTTCAGACACTTCCCTCCATTAGGGGCCAAAAGAAGAAAAGGCAAAGTAAGTAATGGAAAAAAAAAAATAAACTAAGGAAATTCCGGAGCCCCTACTTTTGTAAAATCAAAACTTAAATTCGCTATATAACCAGTACAACGAAGGGAGGCATATCCTTTAACTAAAATACACTTGTTGGTTTGAGTATTTAAACAGTGTTTAAAAAGATTTCTGACCTGTTGAATGTAGGGCAAATTTAATCAACAGTTGTCATTATTAAAACCACCATTCATTTATATATATATATATATAT